>NW_024868238.1:191664-246778 GCF_013358625.1 Macadamia integrifolia | reverse complement strand
GCACAGCTCTCACACGCGCAGTCTACGCCGTGCTCAAACTCATCAGGGGTCCACCAGTCCTCTTCAGGAAACTCGACTGTGGGACCCACCCCGTGCTCCTTAGATGTATGACCTGCAAAATCATCTAAAAAGAGGGTGACCCGTGGGATGAGCTCACTAGCTCAGTAAGTAGAGAGGCGGACCACACACAACAGTCCACACATCACAACACATCATATGCACTACATGCCATGCAAGTCATTTTAAATCACATACACCTAAACAACATTACTAAGTCTTTGGTTTTAGTGCTACTACAGCCACAGTGCGCGTATACTCCAGGTACGAGCCACGAACTCCATCCCGCGATATGCCCATAGGGCTGTCGGAGAAGGCGCACCGTGAGTACTCGGAAAAATAAAGACAATGCCGTCCACCGGCTCTCAACAGAAAAGTAAATGACTGAAATTTAAAGGTGTTGACTCCAACAATTTAAAAGCAGTACGATTGGCCCTCTTGAATATACCACCGGGGTTGCCGACTGTCCTAATGACCCTCCGGGGGTTATGTCTAACCGCCACAGTGACCCGACAACCGCGACCACTGCTTCCCCCCAAATGGTAACCCAACACCTCAACCCCTATTGGGAAGGGTCGTAGCACGGGAAGGTGAAATCCTAAACCGCATGCTCCTATATGACAATAGTACGATTGCATAGTGCCTCCGCGTCCCATACCGCGGGCCACCAATGCACTCGTTTCCAAGCCGACTACGGCGTCTAGTCTATCAATGCATCATGCACAATGATGTCAACATTCAATCACGTAAGCATCTTATCACTTGGCATTTAGAAAGTAAACATAGCACACATGCATATTCATGATGGCATGACTAGATTAGATACAAGTAAATGAATGCCAAACAATGCCTTGGAACAAGGCCAAAGTCCTCTCCCCACTTACCTGTAGCGTACAAGGATTCCCGTTCGGTACGGGTGAGATCCGGTGCGAAACGGGTAGGATTTGGTGAACCTAACATAATTGAGCGGGGTTAGTACTTCACCATTTTAGGATCAAAATTAACGAGATCCGATGATAAAATCATGTTTAGAATGTTAAAAGAAGGTCGTACGTCCGATTTGGGTCCAATCGGACGTAAGAATCACCTTCGAGGCCACACAGGTGGGTCAGACAGGTGGGCTGTCTGGCCCACCGGTTCTACCCATCGGTTTGGACTGGTGGGTAGGGGCCCACCGGTTGGCCCGCCAGTCTGACCCACCGGTTGGGCCAGGGGCCCCTGCTAAGACCTTCGGGCAGGGTGGCCTACTGGTTAGCCCGCCAGTGTGGCTCGTCGGTTGTGCCCGAAGGCCCTGCCCTCTCAGGTGGGTGCTCACAGGCGGGCCAGATGGCCCACCTGTCCTACCCACCGGTCTTGGTGGGAAAACTGCTGTTTCTTCCCAACTTCCTCCATTCTTTAGGGATTCAAATGGGGGCTTTTCCCAATCCATTCTTCACACTTTCAAGTCTTATAGGATAGCTCTAACCTAGATCTAGGTTAGATTCAAGTGATGGGAAACCATCTTACCTTCTTTGCTCAAGAACAACTTCAAACCCTCCAAATCACTTCAAACCTACAATGCTTCTTCCACCTTGTCAATACCTCTTCAAATCCTTCAAGATCAATACATAAATCATCTATTTAACCTTAGATTCATCATTTCAAAGGGGATTTACAAGATCTCAAGAAACCCTACTCACATCAAGGGTTTAAGCTTGGGTATGGTGAATGTTCAAGGAACCCAACTTTGCTTACCTCTAAATGTAGATCTAGAGTTGAAGATCACTCTTCCGGCACCGGAATGGGAAGATCAAGCTTCGGCGCCGCTGAAATCCTTCTCTTCTTCCCCTTCCTTCTCTTCTCTTCTTCTTCCCTTTCTTTTCTCTCTCCTCTTTACTATCCTCACCAACGTATGGGTGTCATAAATGAAAAGAAAAGAAAATCATAAATGCTATATATATACTTCCTAAATAACTAAATAGTGCACATGGAAGGGTCACTCAAGTGGGTGGGTGCGCCCACCTGTCCGCCCACCTGAGGGCCAAAACTTGGGATTTTGACAGAGTTCGGGCCTGGTGCGAACCCCACCCTAGCGTACGATGTAGTATACGTATATACCTTAATATATGGCTACAATACCTACTTTATCTGTACATGGCCTTATGGTAGGTGCATGTATACGGCTTGGGCACTCCCGTCTCTTCTGGCACTGGCTCGGACTTGTCGGGCCAGCCGGTGTTTAAGGTCACCCTTGCCATCATAGCCCATAAGGAACCCGCTCTAACTCCCTCTGGTTCGGTTCCTGCATGGTTAAACCGGTTCAACCGCGTAATCAGACCGGATTTAAGAAGTAGGGTATTACACGTTGTCACCGCATTAATGGAGCCTAGGGAGTACATTCTGGTTTATGGGTTTTCGTTGTTGGTACTGGTTAATATCAGCCTAGTTTAATCAATCTTATCCCTTTGCTTGCCATCCAAAGCAGTTATACCAGATTGTTAAAATTTTCAGAGTAGATCAACCCCTACAAAGGGTATACCCTAAGTGGGTAGCACTAAGTGGTGGGTCCCAATTCATCGGATAAGTTTGCGATTATTATGATCAACCTGAAGATGGTGTTCCGTAGCCAAATCAGTAGCGACGACCGAAAATACCATAAGCCAATAATTGAATCCAAAATCTTGGCATGTGCTACCTGCAATTTCTGGAGAAAATGGAGTTCATAAATGGAACTAAAGTCACATTATAATCATCTTTTCTCTTATTTCATTTGTTTGTATACAGAGGGAGGAGTTCACCACACAGAGTATGTAGTAATGGAAGCATGGACACTTTTTTTTTTTTTTTTTTCGAAAAAAGATGACAGTTCAGGTGATTATCATAGTTCAAATGCCAACCTCTATCTTTCACACGAACTACTGCAACCTAGCAGCCTTGTAGTATGGAAAGGTAGAGCATCTTTTTTCATGTCCAGTAGACATGCATGGTTTTCAATTTTCCATTAGGAAAGATAAGGCATAAGAAAGATTACTGTTCTTCCTACCATGTGGGCAAAGCCTGGAAGACTGATCAACCTGAAGATGGGTTCCTCCTGATTTAAGGAAACTATTTAGACAAGGGTGATGGGGTAAAAATGACATTTGACATGTAATTTGAACAGTATAATTTTAAACTTTGAAGGGGAGGAGAGTGTAATAAATGGAAATGCCAGGGAGGGGAGTGAAATTTGCTCTTTTTTTTTTTTATTTGAAATTAGGGGCAGATGTCACTGACTCATTGTACGTACGACGTACGTGCAGGGGAGGGACCGATCTACGTTCGGTTGCTTAACGAACGTGAAGGCGGAGCCGCACGCAGTCCCAATGGCCAAGGCCCATTGCTCCAAACCCTTTTTACTGTTTTCCCTTTCTTTTCTTCACTCTCCTCTGTTCGTTGCTTCGGCTCAACCTGGTTGCCGTTGCCGACTCCGACAGTAATTAGTACATGCAATGGAGATCGAGGGCTTACTCTACGAAACCCTAGGCCCTCTGTCTGCCTCTACCGTCACCTCAACGGATCCATCCGATACCGACACGACCGAGCCGTACTCCGTCTTCCGTAATCAAATTTCTGATTCGTTGCCCAACCGTCCTTCGCCGGAAACTGCCGCTCCCGATTACTTCTCCCTCGACGTCGACGCTGACGATGATGTCGATGGCTTGACACAATCCTCTGCTGCCCCTGTATCTCCTGCTGCTACTACCCCTGTGGCTCGAACTGAAGAACGGGTGCTCGAGTCGGGCTGGTTCAGAGCCAATGGTCGTTTTAAGAGCCCCATGCTTCAGCTCCATAAAGGTAATGTACTCTCATGCGTCTCTTCACCAATAAATTTGCAGGATACTTCAAATTTTCACTTCTTTGGGTTAATACTGCTTAATCTATGAAATTGGAGACGGACTCGGACTTTTTCTAATAGGAAAACTTTGAGACATGCGGGAACTCAGATTCCAATCCTGATTATTGTTTTGTTCTTTGAATTTTCTGAGTTTGGTGTGGAAGGAGTTGGTGGGATTCCATGAGTTTTATTCCGGATACTGAGGAACCTCAGTATTAGTTCTTAATTCTTACTGCTAAACTGGTGGTGTTGAAAAAAAAAAGGTATAGCTTTGGTGTTGTGTAAAACTACTGGCTGTGCTAGTTTACGTTTCAATTGCCCTTTGTTATATGTTCTCTGTGGCTGGCCTCATCTGGCCCCTTATAATCACCACGGAGTAGTGTGGCAAGGAGGGAAAATAGAAACCACATTTATCATAATTTCGGTTAGCTTAAGAGCCCTTGCTCACTTTTTTTTTTTTACATTCAACGGAAGAAGACTGATTTGACGAGTACAATGACATGGCCATCCGAAGGAGACAACCCATCTGTCAATTATATTGGAGGCAGCGACACAAGATTGGCCATTGCTGAAAACTCAGAGGCATATTTTATAGGACAGCTAAAAGACTATCAATGATGGATGCAGCTAAATATTGGGTGATGAGAAATTAACGCGTTAATAAAATTAGTGTAGTTGAGAGGAGGATGTTGAGTGATAAAACTAAAGAAGAATAAATAAGGAATGAACACATTAGAAGTGGCAAAGCTTGATGCGAAGTTGAGAGAAGTCATTTGAAGTGGTATGGGCATGTGCTACAAACAACTTCAAATGCACCGATAAGTAGGAGTAACATGATTCAAATTGAAGAAAAAGAGTAAAGGGTGGGCCTAAAATGGCTTTGGAAGAAGTGGTGAGAAAAAACATGCATGGAATAGGGTTGACAAGAAGTATAGTTTTGAATAGAGTTGAGTGGTGAACAAGATCTAATGCAATCTGGTTAACCTAAAAGTAGGTTCAGATGCAAACCACAGTTAAGGATCACAGGACACGTCCTTAGGACTAGAATAGGGAGATTTGAAATAACTCAAAGCTGAGCAATATGATGGGGCTGTAATCCAGGTCAAAAGGCACTATGGAACAACGGAATAAACCCTCAAATAGGGTACCAGTCCAACAGCTGGATTTGGAGTTAAGACACTTACACGAAAATAGAAAGTTTCCAAAAACAGATTTAGAAAATAGTTGATATTAGCGATAAATCTAAGAAATTTGAAAATAAACAAATAGAAACTGATGCTGGAATTGGAAACCGTTCTGATCAAATAGAGGTGATAGAAATTAGTAACAGAAACAACAGCCAGAATTGCAACTGTAGAAGGATGGCTTGATACTTCAGAATCCCAGAAACAGTTCTCGCACAGAGCACTGCAGAATCATTAGATGATATCAAGAAGAAGATCTCAGAACCTGTGAACAACAAGAATTGATGGACAGGTCTGAAACAGGAAATTGAGATCAAACTGAGAAAAGAAAAACCTACCAATGGAAATTCAAGAATGTGACTAAATAAACAGGCAGATTCAGAAAGGAACTGATCTTGCTAACCATAGGATATAGGAATCAGGAAGCTAACCTTTGTTGAAGAAGAAGAAGAAGAAGATAGGAGATATGTTAGGCCTCTCATCTATCTGTGGAGAAGAAATCCCACCAACTCCAGGATTGGCATCCCACCAAAGTTTCCCTACTGCATCCCACAGTAGAGCAGTTTTGAATCCCACAAAACCCTGCTTCGTATCTCACAGAATTCATTAGCTCAAGGCTAAATTATTTCTCAAATTAATGGTAGTGGTTAAGAACCCCTACTTTTTGTTTATAACTTCATGGAAATAAGCAAAATAGGAAACAACTATGTATGGTAGGAGGGATTATTTACAACTTAAATCTCTCTTCAAAATAGAAGCTGTTCTAGAACATTACAATATAGAAACTTGTAAGACCGAATGGCAACACCCTTGGGGGGGGGGGGTGTGTGAATTGTGTGACTGAACTTTTTCAACTTTTCTTTTTAGGATGAAGTTGGATGACAAAACCTTCCTCCAAGTTGTGATGAATGAATAAACAAATGGTGCAAAAACAAATAAAGATAGGTTAGGTAGAGAGATAAAGAGATAGAGGCAATGACACGAGATTTAGAGTGGTTCAGATCCAACTGTCCTACGTCATTACCTTGGTCATACTATGTTTTGAGGACTCAATTTCGGGTCATGGTTTCGTCTAGGCTCAAAACCGAAATGTCACCGAAACCATGTATTTTTTTACTGCAAGTCTTGGGGTTGGGTTTCGATAGCCATATGGCGGAGTTAGGTTTTGAAACTTTTCATCCAGGTTATTTTAGGCCTTCTAAACAGAGTGGAAACATCAAATTTGAAAAAATAAAATATATCAAATTATTCACAACTTAAATAAGCTATCGATCCACTTGTTCCAAGCTCCTTTGGGTGTGATTTGGCAAAAAATTGCACCAAAAACTAAATTAGGGGGACTTTGCTTCAAAACAGGTTGAGACTTGCAAGTTCACCGAGACTGAGATGAAATTTCGACTCTGTCTCGTAAAAATGGAGTATACATATCACATAGGTTAAGTGCTTTCAACTGAGATATCACGAAACGAGAACTTGGGCTGAGATTTTGGTGACATATCAAAATCTCGTACGAGATTTTGTATTATTTGTGTATTGCCTTACCTCTCGTCTTGAGATCTTCCAAAACTAAGAAACTACCGAGATTTCGGTGAGTTCTCGAACCATGGGTCATATAGACCAAGTATTTCCACCTTGCCACATAGGTCAATGATTTCTCCACCATCAAACGATTTTGTTCCAAATGGAAACAATCAAGCCTCATTAGCTCAATCACAGTCCCTTCGGATTGATGACCGATATCTTGCCAGACCAAGGGTTTCCTTACCTAAGCTACACAAGTTAAGATTTCCACATTGCCACGCAAGCTAAGGCAGTTGTACACTTGTACACAGTACAAACGAGTTACACAAAAAAATTCAGATTGCAACTAGCTTCTTAACAAGCCTAAAATTGCACCAATTCAGCTCAAAATGTTTCTCACAAGATATAGCCCAAAGTCAAGATGATATGATCGTTCTTTCTCGCTTAATCTCTATATTTTAGTTTAAAAGACTCAACCTATATTTAGAGGCAAACAATCTAGTTGTTAGACTAGCCGTTAGTGTCAATAATGGGTATCATCAAAGGTAGGAAGTAATCAAATTAATCCGGTCTTCTAAAATTAAACTTTGAGTTTTCTAAAGAAAACTAACTCTTGGAGGTCAATTCAAGTTTAAAACAGTTTGGAAATATTAAATATTTTTGGTCTCTAATATTTCTAAGAAAACTAATTCATAGAACTCCTCAACATCATTGAAGATGTTAGGGAATCCATTCAGGTGGTTAGAGTCAAAGTGGTGTCTTTAATGAGATTCAAATTAGCCAAACAGAACTACCACGAAGTGTTGAATGCTCACGTATGGAAGTCTGTGTGATACCCACAAAAGTCCCTGGAACAGGACTAAAAAACGAGTACTCTTTGTTAGGATGGAAGTCCGTAAGTGATCATCCCCGGAGTTGGGACAAACAATTTTAAGCATGGTTGTCCATCTCAGAGAACTTGGTATGACTTAATATCTCCGATTAAGCATGGATGATCATCACTGACTCAGTCTATAAATAGTTCTCCGATTAATCATGGATGATCATCACTGACTCAGTCTATAAACAGTTAAGTCACTTAATTTTTTAAGTCAAACCTCCTAGTTTCTTGGGTTTGTTCATTTAGGGCTTTAGTTGACTTTTACTTGAACTTATTTAATCTTTTGAATATTAACATCAACATTACAAAGATATGAAAATTTATAATTTAATCTAATCTTGATCTCGAAAGATTCCTTCAACTTGATTTGTCTTGAAGTGCATTAATCTTTCTCATCACGGAAGTCTGCAACATCTCTAGAAGTCCGTCGACAATAGTCTTTTCTTCAATTAACATGCTATTTCTTCCATCAAAAGTTCCATATCAAAAGCCTGGGTATCATCTTCTCTTATCACATAAAGAAACATGTTAGATAACCGAAACACACATCCCATAAGGTTTTCATATCCACAACACAATATATAAATAGAACCTTCCTGGTTCAACAAAACTTACTACTTAATCCTGTACAAGACTTAAATCCTTAATACTTATAGGCTTATAGAATTGGCCCATTACAATAATAAACCCATAAATATAAAGCCCATGGCTCTTACAACCCATTGGGCACTCAAATTAAGCCTGTTAATCTATTCTTGGTCCAGTTTGATGGTCTGGTTTACTGTTGGCCTTCCTGTTATTTTGAACTACATCAGGTCCCATATAGCTTAGGACTTATTTGAGTTGAGGGTTGTGAAAAGGATAAAGGGAATAAAAGTAAACACCTAACAAAATAAAACAGAAAAACATAAAGGCCCCTAAAGGGGACTAGTGCTAATAACGACTTATCCCCTCCTATCGATACAAACTTCTAACAGGTTGTATTGCTGATTTTGGATTTTCCATTCTAGTAATAAAATTACTTAGGAAGTAACATATGAAACAAGATGAGTTCCAGAAATACTTGACCTTCATTTGTTGGGTCAGGCCCTAGCCTTTCTGACATTATTGGGTTTATTAGTTCATTTTTGTGATATATTGGATACTTTTGTTCATCATTTCATCAATACTAGGAGGTTTGTTTTCCATTTTAAGCATCTATTCACTTGTTTAGATATGTTCTCATAGTAACGTCATGATAGCTAAACAAGTTGAGGTTGTGGATGTTTCAGAGATTCTTGATTTTTGCTCCTTTCTCTCTCCAACCCCTGAAGAGCAAGCGTCACGAGCCCAGGCTGTAGATTGCGTTTCTGAAGTCATTAAATATATATGGCCTCACTGTAGGGTAAGAGCTTAAAAAAATTTCTTTTGTGTTTTCATCCCATAACTGTCATCATCGCCTTGATAACTACACATCAGGATCATAGTGTTACTCCAACTGTTTGGGTTCAGCTATATGAACCTTATTATGCAGATTCAGTCTATCTAGGGCTTTATTTTCCACCAGAAAATAAACAAACCCTGCACACTTATGCTGGTATTCTCCTTATGCTTTTATAGCCTCAACTAGCACTCTTACCACTCCTTTTTGACTTGGTCATATGAAAGCTGCATTACACATGGTCATTTTATCTTTCTCTTTTTATAACCAATATTAACATTGCGCAGGTTGAAGTGTTTGGATCATATAGGACAGGGCTTTATCTACCAACCAGTGATATTGATGTAAGTATATTGCTTCCTTCTGTTTGTCTTCTTTGAGGGTCCTAGTCATTTCCATTAAATACCAAAAAAGAAAAAAAAAAAAATCCTTTGTTTTCTGTAATTAATCATATTCCAGTAGGTCTTTGTACTTTTATCCTTTGCTATCTTTGTTTCTATTCTACATTTCTGATTGTTATCTCCCACGTCAGGCACTTTCTCCTTGATTCCATGATGTCTCCGTTAATTTTTGTGTTACTAGTAACAGATCTGTATTATTGGGTGAGATTCTGGTGCAACGGTTAAGTTGCACTATTTCAACATGTTGGTCACATGTTCAAAACTTGGAAACAGCATATCCTGCGAAGCAGGGGGTAAGGCTGTGTACATTTGCCCCTCCCAGACCCTGAAGTAGTGGGAGCCTCATGCACTAGGCTGCTCTCTTAGTAACCGATCTGTATTGTACCATATATATATTTTTTGGATGAATAAATAAATTTATTACCAAAGGAGAGAAGAAAATACGAGGGGAAAGGGGGGGAGAGGCAAAAGCCAACAAAGAAACATCCCCTACAAGGAGCAAAACAGAAGCTACAAAATATAACCATCAGCAGCCGAGGGATCCACAAAAGAGGCCAGCAGCCCGGGGAGGGGAGGGGAGGGGAGGGGAGGGAACAAGGAAAGAAAGAAGGGGGGAGGAGGGCGGGGACTTGGGGGAGGGGAACAACTGGGAGAGGGGAACTCAGGAATGGGGGACGGAATCAATGGGAAGATTCCAGGAGGCAAGGATATGCCTATTTCTACGGGTGTTGGGGACAGGATGGAAGGGGAGGGATTGGATTTTAGAGGAAACATCAAAGAAGATGGTGGACCAAATCTTATTCGGAGAGCGGGAGGTGGATACCATCTACAGATGTTATGCTCCATCCAAAGGTGGTTGATGGTAGCAGAGAAGGAAAGTTTTCCAATGGTATCACAGATGGAGGAGCCCCAAAAGTCATATTGATCCAAAGCCATTCCCGATCAAAAGGGAGAATAGGTCTCCTAGAGGGCCAGCATTGAGACAAGACAGTTTTCCAAATCAAGGAGGAAAGGGGGCAATGGAAGAAAAGGAGGGGATGTCTTCAGAGCCAAGAGGGCAGAGACAACAGGAGGAGTTGACTGGGATGTGGCGGTGAATGAGGAAGGATTGAATTGGGAGGAAATTGGAGAGACATATCCAAACAGTGAAACTATAACTAGGAATGTGGCCCTTGAACCAGATGAGATTTCGTCAAGGAACAACAGGGCTAGGGGATCTGACAAAAGACCAAGCAAAGGCAGAGGAGAACAACCCAGTGGAAGAGGGGAGCCAAGCACATTTGTCTCTACCTCTGTGACCAGGGGAAATGGGAGGGAGGGAGGGAGGGAGGGAGGGAGGACTAGAATCCACAAGAGTGAGGGAGGAGATGGGGGGGACCACCCAAGGGGAGAGATAATAGAGGATACAAGGGAGAATTTAGGAAGACCAGAAGAGTAGATGGTCCTAGGAGTGACTAGAGAAGAGAGGATACCAAAAGGGTGCCAGGGGTCCATCCAGAGGGAGGTGGATTGGCCGTTTCCGATAGAGAAGGAAATGGCAGTAAGGGCCAGAGGCTTGAAATTGAGGATTTTTCTCCAAATTCAGGAAGCATCAGAAGGGATGGGAGTGGTCCAGAGAGAATTGTGGGAGAGCAGGGAGGAGTGGACCTAGTCAACCCAGATACTTCGATGTTTGGAAACAACTTTCCAGATGAGCTTCAGGATACCCACAGAGTTGACCTGATGCAGATGCACGATGGATTTAGGAAAAAAAAAATATTTTTGATTTGATTTTCTTTTGTTTTAGAAACAATTTCTTTGAAATTTGTTAGTTTCTAATTTTAGATTAATTTCCATTTTAAGTTAGTTGTCATTAATTTTTGATTTTTTTCTTTATATTGGACATGTAAACGATGAAGAAGTTCAGTTTTAGATTTTGAAGAATAGAAATTTTAATTAAGAGTTTTGGTATGAGAACCATGGCTGCCGATTCCCCTTTCTTCTTTCTCTGAATTTTTCCCTTCTCTTCTCTTCCATTCTTTTACTTCCCCTTTATTTATTCTCCTTTTTTTAAATTCTGGTTTTTCTTCCCTACCCTGTTTCTGGCGATCGTTTCTGTCTCCTTGAAGCTGATCGATCTCCCTCATGCATGGGTTTTTTGGACTGAGATTTTGAGTGAAGGTAACTCTTTCCTAGGCGATGCAAATCCTAGGTCATCTCTTTCGAGGCTTGGTTCTGTTGTGAAGAAACTCAACCCAGAATCAGATCTGAATTTAACATCGCCAGATCCAGTTGCAGGTGCTTCCCACGTCACTCCAGCCTGCTGATCTGAGCAGCCCTCTGGTGAGTTTGGTACGCCTTCTCCTTAGGAGTCTACACCTGAAGTCCCAAGATCAACCGACCAGATTTGAAGGAGTTCTCTGCGTTGAAAGCTTGCTGGCTGCCGCTTCTGAACTCCATCGTGAGGAAGAAGAAAGGTCTTTTATTTTCAAAATATAACTTCTGCTTATTACAGATAAGTCCTTTCAATTTTTAAGTTCGTTATTAAAGACATCCTCTCTTTCCTAGTTTGCAAAGTAACCCTTCATTCTTGGTTTTATTTCAATTTAACCCCACTACTATTTTAATTCAAGAATTGCTCCTTTCTCTTTGAAGTTAATTCCTTTTAAGTCCTTAGTCACTTATTTCAATCTATAAAGCTCCTAAATCTTATCAGAAATTACATTATTGCCCTTGGTTTGCCTAGAGTGAACTATTTGGTTCTTTAGTGGGCTCTAAGCGATCCGACTATCTCGGATCCGCATCATGACCTCTTTGATTCTCTTAATACAAATATTCTTGACTTTTGGCATTGCTGCTTAGGTGAAAGATTATAATTATTGAATGAAAAACAGAAGAGAAGACCCACATGTCATCTCCATCTACGATTTTTTTTTTTTCTGGGATTAGACAAAATTGATTACGGTACATTTGGGGTATTTTTGGTTGGGGTGTGGGAAGGCGGGACTCAGTCCGAGGCATGGTTCAAAAACTTTATGAAATTTCACTAATTTTGACATGTTGGAAACAAAACAGGAGGCGAATCCAGAATCAGCACTGTTTCGCTGAAATTTCGCCAATTTTGGTTAAAAAAATGCACTGTTTAGTCAAAATTTCGGTCATTTCGTTTCACTCATTTGCCCCCCCAAAATGTCCAAGTGAAACACATGGAAAAAAGAAACTGTTTCAGAAAAATTTTGGTAGCTTTGGATTGACCGAAACGGCAAAACGAAATGAGTTTTTGAACATTTGTCCAAGGTCTTGGCTAGGACAAGCCGAAGACCTTATATTTTGGCATCTCATAACAGTAAACATATGGATTTATTTGTCTTTAGAAGGTCTTCTAGGCATGTAGGTTTGAATTTTAACTGTTGTATTGGTGCTATTGGTGGAAGCAAGAGTTGTTTCACGTGAATAAAGGAGGGGAAAAAATTAGAGGAGAAATGGTGATGGAATATAGTCAATATACTGACTTCTCCTCCGAACCATTTTGAAATTTACTTTTTCCACAAACAATGGAATTCCCAGGTATAGAGCTTGCAAACTACCTTAGTATAGAAGCTGTCCAAATCTTTTATGCCAATTTCGTTTCTCTCATGTCTTGTCTGTGTCGATTTCTAGTTTAGGACTTTAGATTAGTAGATATTCCTTTTCTCTCCCCCCACCCTCTTTTCTTAAAATAAAAATTGGTGTTGGGAGATGTGGCAATGAGCAAAACTGTTGGGTTCTGGATCTGTTTAATATGTTGTATTTATCATTTCCAGAGAAGACCTGTTGTGGATGGATTTGATGTACTTCATGATGAAGGCTAATCCAAGGAAGCTGGATGCGGAATTTTGTCAGATATGGACTTTGACATGTGATGTGTGTCAGGAGACCAAAGATGAGTTTCATTTTGGAAAAACTAGGTTAGTGTTATTTGAAATGAAGTAGGGTTTTTAGTTATAAGGTCTAGGAGGTTAGGCTCTAAATTGAGTTTTCAAGAAGATGGGTTTAATGGGTCAGTTGATTGACATGGTAGGAATTTGTACCTGCCTGTCTAAAATGCATCAACATGAGGTTTAAAAACAGAAAACACGAGATCAATTTCAAGTTGATAATACACTTTACTTTAGGTCACTCTTTTAACACTCTAGTTGGCACTGATGGAAACAAGCTGCCACCACCCACTGCAATCACTCCACTGTCACCTACTCTGTGACTATACATTCACCATTGGCAATTTACATGTCTACAATGGGTATATTCCACAGCTCCATGGAATACTCTACCTCTTTGGTGGCTGACTCTCCACTGACACAATGTTGTCTATTTACCCTCAAACACTCCCATACAATCTACTCTTTAAACAGTCACATTCTTTAACATATCACGTGGAAACTCATGCAGGAGTATTCAAGCAATCATCACCAGCCTTAGGCACCACTTCCACAATTATGCATCATACAAACAATATTTATCATTACTAAGCTTTACTCACAAAACCATATATCACATATGAACACAATTCAAATCACCATATACAAGCATACCAAACAAAACTTAAGTTAATCATACCACACACCCGTGGTGTGCACCCACTATACTTTGCTTACCTCAGTTTGTAAAAGTATTACTTCAACCCTCTGAGTTCCAAGTACTCGAATTAGTCACAAGTCACAACCTACAATTATAAATTCTCTATTAATCACTAATTCCGAACACTAACTCGATACTTTACTTCCCAAAAAAAGTCAAACAAAAGTCAACAAGTCAACCTTCTTAGATGAAGGTTAAACTGTAGGAACCAATCCTGCACGAGAAGTATTAACACCCTTTAGAAGATAAGGAAGTATGGCTGGGTAATTTGAGACTAATTAGAACAACTTGAATCTGATAAGGAATTTCAAAATATCAATAAATCCATGGGTCAGATACTCCCCAAATTCAGATTGAAACTTCCCCTAGGGTAGCTGTACTCATCCCTAAAATATGATCACAAATCTGACGGTTAGATTAGAAATAATTTGAAAAATAAATATTTTGGAATTAAAAAATTGCAGAGAACACCACCAAATCAGAATCGAGTTCCCCTCTGAGGTTGCACTTTGATATCCCAAAGTTTGGGTGGACTAAGGTTACTAGTTCAGGCTAAAAAATTAGATCACCATATATTGAAATATGGAGTAAAGCAGGGTATCTGCCGTTTAGTAAACCAGAAATGAACCACTGATTTGATCTTACCTGATGTTATTAATCTTTTGAGTATTGCAACAGGGCAAAAACAATGAAGATAACATAAGTAAATTCATAGAAACTCGGGTCAGATATGGTCTGGCCATGAAAGAAAGAAAAGTTTCCACCCAGACAGAAAAACTAGTTCTCCTAACGAGAAGGAACGTCCAATGGCCATCAGAGTTGGAACTCAGCCACCTAATGACCAACGCTGAATTTCAACCATTACATCCTGCCAACCATGAGAGAATGAGATTCCAAAGCCATTGATAATTGCCTAGCTCAGTAGATATTTCCTTTGAAAAAGCGAACCTGAGATGGCTTCGTCCCCTCTCCCTCCCCCGCCTCCTCCTCCTTCTCCTCCTCCTCCTCCTCTGCCCTCTTCCCCCCTTTTTTCCTTCACCCTCCTCCTACCCTTCCCCATCTCTTCCTGCTCCTAAATCTTGGTCTTCCTGCCTCGATCCCTCCTCCTCAACCTTAAAAGATGATCTCTCACTGATTTCGTCCCCCTTCTCTTATTGGCTGCAAGAAAATTGGCAGGTTTTTGGCAGCCTCTTTCTCCTCGGAAATCTCCAAATGGAGATTCTGCCTTGTTGGGCACTTTCTGGGCAGCCGACCTCCCTTCCCCATTGTCAAAAGTTCCCTCTCCATGCAATGGAAAACTTAAGGTCTTCTAACAACCTTCCTTCTAGATAACGGAGTCTGTCTTTTCAACTTTGTTATGGAGGAAATTGAAGGAGGTCCATGGTATGTGGAAAATAAACCCATCTTTCTTCGCCAATGGAATCGTTTCATGCAACTCCATAAGATTGATCATTGCTCTATACCTCTATGGATCACCCTCCCTAATATTCCTCTTCATTTATGGTGTGAAAAAGGCCCAAGCATCATTGGCTCCATAGTAGGAAAACCTCTCTTTACAGACATCCGAACTAAAAGAATGCAGCAACTCTTACGCCCGTGTATGTGTTGAGGTTTCTGCAGTGCTGCCCTCACCTTTGTCATCGTCATGGATGATGAAGGTGCGGCCTTCCACCAAGACATTGTTTACGATTGGGGCCCCCCAATGTTCTTTATGCAAGATATTTGGTCATCAGTCTCTAAACTGCACAAAGCTTTCACCCTCGGCTCCTGATGAAATGATGGACCTCCCCTCCTTGGATGACCCTTCCCCAACCGACACCTCCCACAATCCTACTGCCTCCACCTTCCCCGACAACCTCCACCCATCCACCCCCACCTCCCTTCCACCATCCACCATCTCCATCTACGTTGGAAACCCTCGCCTCAACACCACTCACTATCCCCCTCCAAATAGCTCCACCAGCATCATCACCACCACCTTTCGCCATCCAGTAGTGGACGGAGGTGGAGCAGGCGAAGGCGCTCAGAAAACATGCGCCTACCTCTGTCAGCCCATACATCGGTCTCTCCTGTTTATCCACTGGATGCTCTCGTTGCCTTGCAGTCGCCTCCAGTTGCTGTCTTTCTCAGAATGCTTTCGGCTCCCTCAGGTCCCCCAATCTAGCTACTGCAGATCCTTGCCATTTTCTGCTGCTTGTCCACTATCCCACTGTCTTCTATGACAGTAACCCCTCCACTGCTTTTCTCCCTCTCGCTTCATCTTCTGTAATCCTTCCCTTTCTGGAATCTTCTCGACATCCTCTGGTTTTGTCTCGTCTTCCCCTCCTACCCCTCCTTCGGCAATTCCTCTTTTTCCTCCTATTTATCCACGCCCCCCTCTTCTTTGGCCCATCTCCCTTCCTCCTTTTCATTGGTCCGTCTCCTTTCTCGGCCCATCTGCACTCACATTACCACTTCCTCTTCCCTTTCAGCCCATTTTGACCTCTCGGCCCATCTTGGCCTCTCGGCCCATCAGCTTACCTCCGACGTTGTTCAGCCCACCTTATATTCCACGCCTAACCATCTGCTACCTGACCCATCCACCATTCTCCATTCGGGTCCTTCGTCCCACCTTTGGCTTCCAATCTTGCTGTTCTCAATCCCTCTATACCTCATGTTGGCGTATCGACCTTAGATACCGACCCCTTTGTCACTTGTTCTCTCTTTGCTGATTCAGTTGCAGTCATTCCCTTGCAGGCTGCCACTTCCTTGCCTCTAAGTTCTGTTGATCCTCCCTTTGCCCTACTCTCCCAGTAGGGGCAGGGCCTTGCCATGTCTTCATCAGCACCCTCCTTTGATGCTTCTCCCCTTGCCCTGCTCTCATAGCAGGGGGCAAGGCCTTGTCACAACATCATCAACACCCTCCCATGATGCTCCTCCCCTTGCCCTACTCTCCCAACAGAGGCAAGGCCATGCCATGACATCTTCAATGCCCTCTCTTGTAACTCCCCACTGCTCTGCTCTCCTAGTAGGGATATGGCAATGCACTAACTCCCTCGCCATCCTCTCTCGATGCTCCTCCCTTGCCTTGCTCTCCCAGCAGGGGCAGGGCTTCTCCGCGATAGCTCCAATCAGTCCTGAGCCTCGAGGGGCCTCTTCGTATACAATTCCATCACAGGCCGCTCCCTTGCCTCAGTTTGCAATTCCATCGCCAGGTCGCCTCCACCTGCTCGATCCTCTTCTGCACAATGTAGACCTCACTCCTAAGGGCTCTCCACCCCTGCCCTACTCTCCTAGTAGAGGTGGGGCCATGCCACGGCTTCTCAACGATCTGCTCCAGCTTGACCACCTCTTTATGCAGCTCCCATGCGTCGAGTGTCTCCCTCTCCACTCTCTCTGTATCCATCCCCCTCCTCCGGCAGGTATCTTGCCCCTCTTTGCCCTCCCCCCCACCTCCCCCTTCCCCCCTTTTTGCTCCTGTGTCCTCCCCTCCCCTTTCCAGCTTCTATAGGCTCCATCACAATTAGCTAAACTCTCATCCTTCCATAGCTACCCTTAGTCCCCCTGAGGCTTTTTTGCCTTCCCCCATCCTTCCCTCATGAATTGCTGGACCATCTGGAATGTCAGGGGTCTCAATTCCCTTTCCAAGCAATTTGAAGTCCGCTCCCGCATTCAATCCTCTTGATCTATCCTTTGCTGCCTCTTAGAGACCCGTGTGCCTGAAGCTAATGCCACTAGCATAGCTTCCTCCATTCCCCCTTCTGGTCCTTCCTTTCGAACTACTCTTCTTGCCCTTCTGGAAAGATTTGGATCCTTTGGAACCCTGCCAAAATGTGAACTTCCTTCATCTCTTCCTCCCAATTTATCCATCTTTTGATCTCAGTCCCTTCTAATGGCATCCCCCTCTTCTTCACTGCTATCTATGGCCTTAATCGATCCTCTGTTTGTGCCCCACTTTGGGAGGACCTCAGACTCTTAGCCCCCCAGGTTGGCTCCCATTCTTTGGTTTGGGGATCCGACTTCAATGTAGTCCGGTATTCTTATGAGAAGTTTAGCGGTTCTGGGATCGTCCCCTCTTCTGTTGAATCCTTAAACTCATACATTGAGGACTCCAACTTTGATGACCTTCGTTGGTCTGGCATCAAGTTTTCTTGGCACAACAAGTGTTTTGGCCACAGCCGCATTGCCTGTAAGTTAGACCGTGCCCTAGTCAACGAAGAATGGCTCTCTTCCTTCCCTTCTTCCCATGCCACCATCGACCCCCCTAGTATCTCTGATCACAGTCCCATCTCCCTTTTATCCATCCCCTTATCTCCTTTGGTCCCAAACCTTTCAAATTCTTTGATATGTGGTCTCTCCATTGACTTCCTCCCTATGGTCAAATCTGCTTGAGAGAAACCTGTCCATATGTCTCCCCCCTCATCTCCTTTGCCCTAAAGCTCAAAACGTCAAGGCTGACCTCAAGGACTGGAACTCTTTTACTTTTGGCATCATTTCTGCCAGGGTCTTCGCTAGTAGAAATAATCTTTTTCCATCCAAATCCGGCTCTGGGCTGACCTCCTTAGCTCCTCCCTTTCCCTAGGCCTCCTCGGAGCTTGCCTCCCTCTTGGCGCAGGAAGAGAGCTTTCTCAAGCAGAAATCTTGCATCAAATGGCTTGAGATCGGAGATTCCAACTCATCCGATTTCCACAAATCTCTAAAAGTCAGGACCAACACCAACCTTATTCCGCAACTTTTGGCTAGAGATGGGTCCTCCCTCTCTGACCCGGCTGCCATTAAGGCTGAAATTGTATCCTTCTTCATGGATATTTTTTGCCCCCCGCTCCATATGCCTCCACCCATTCCCCCTCGCTTCTCCTCAACAGATTCATTCCCAGTCACCTTGTCCCCCCTTTTGGCTATTCCTTCTAACTATGCTGTCCATTCCCGTAAATCCAGCAAAGCCCTGGGTCCTGATGGCTTCAGTATGGGATTCTCCTCTTGTTGGGAGTTGGGACATCTTAGGTGATGATCTCATCAAAGCCATAAAAAGCTTCTTCTTCAACCCCTCCCAAATTCAATCGATCAACCACACCTTCCTTTGTCTTATCCCCAAGAAAGAGGGAGCTTCCTCTATGGTTGACTTTAAGCCTATTTGCAACCTCCTGTATTAGTTCATCGCTAAAGTCCTTGCCAATCGCTTTGATGAATGAGGTATGTGGAATTTCGAGGACGAAATTTTATGAGGGGGGAGGATGTAATGTCATAGAAATAGAAAGCTAATAGTATTTTTCCTTATTTATTTTTGTCTAGGGGTATTTTTTATAATTTTGCACTGTAGTGTTAATTTCGTAAATTACCGTTATCCGCTCCTCACTTTCTTGGAATCTTCTCCCAGCTTCTCCTTCCTCCCTCTCTTATTCCTCCCCAGCTCCTCAATAAGCTGGTTCCTGAGGATCTTCTTCGTTCTCTTGTATCCATTCCCTCTGATGATGAAATCCTCTCTGCCATCCTCTCTCATAAGTCCAACAGAGCTCTTGGCCCTGATGTTAGGAGCTTCTTTTACAATCCATCTCAGATTAATGGTATCAATCACACCTTCCTTTGTCTCATTCCCAAAAAGGAAGGTGCTGAATCCATGAATGATTTTAGACCAATCTCTCTTTGTAACCTTCTCTACAAGTTCATTGCCAAAATTTTGGCCAATAGGATAGGGAAAGTCATCGATTCTCTTGTGAGGAGGAGCATTGTTGACAACATCATTCTCTGTCATGAGATTGTCAGGGGTTTTGATCGGAAAAATACTCCCCCTTTGTTGTCCTCAAAATTGACATTCACAAGGCTTTTGATTCTATTAGTTGAGATTTCATTTCTAAAGTTTTGCTCCAAATGTCTTTTCCTCCCTCCTTTGTCCACTGGATCTTCTTCTGTATTTCCTCCCGCCGCTTCTCTGTATTAATCAATGGCAGCCTTGTTGGTTACTTCCCCTTGGTTCGTGGTATCCGCCAAGGCTGCCCTCTCTCCCCCTTTCTCTTCTCTCTTTCTCTTGAGGTGCTGTCTCGTTCCATCCAGTCGGCCTCTGATCTCCACCTCATCTCCCCTATCCCCAAGTGTAAATCCCTTCGTCTCACCCACCTGGAATTTGCCGATGACATCATGATCTTCTCTAAAGCTAACCCTCTTTCTATCTCTCCCAATATGTCTTCCCTTCACTTCTTTGAATCCCTCTCTGGCCTTTGAATTAATCTTCTCTAATCTAGCCTTTTCCTCTCTGGTGTCCCTACTGAGACTCAATCCCTTATTCTCTGCATCACCGACTTTTCCTTGGGCTCCTTGCCAGTCAAATACCTGGGCCTTCCTCTTATCTCCTCTAGGCTCTCTGCCCACCATTGCTCCTATATCCTGGATCTTCTTAGGCAGAGGCTCCAGCTCTGGAAAGGCAAACTCCTCTCTTACGTTGGTCGGCTTATTCTAATCAGATCAGTCCTCCAATCTCTTTACCTCTACTGGTCTGGGATCTTTGTTCTTCCTTCTTCTACTATCAATCTATTGAAGGTCTCTTATGTTCCTTCCTCTGGAAGGGTTGAGTCCTCTAAGTTCCTTCATCCTTTGTCTTAGAACAAGGTTTGTTTGCCTAAGTCTGAAGGAGGCCTTGGTATCAGAAGAATCAAGGAGGTCTATTCTGTGGGCATTCTGAAGTTCATCTAAAAGCTTGCATCCAAGCATTGAAGTATCTGGGTTGATTGGGTCTTCTCCTCTCGGGTTTCTCAAAAATCCTTTTGGTCTTATCCCATTCCCTTTGATGCCTCCTGGATTTGGCGTAAAATCCTTAGCCTTAGGTCCCTTGCCCTTACTGCCTTTTCCATCATTATTGGAAATGGGCAGTCGACCTCTCTTTGGATGGACCCTTGGCACCCTTCTGGTATCTTCTCTCTTGTCACCCCTAGGATCATCTACTCTTCTAGTCTTCCCAAATCCTCTCTTGTCTCCTCCATTCTTTCCCCCCTGGGATGGACCCCCATCCCTTCCCCCCCTTGCGGATCTGTGGGGCTCCCTCCCTCCCTCCCATTCCCCCTGGTCACCATGGTAGGGAAGACAAATGTATGGCTCCCTTCGTCCAATGTGATGTTCACCTTTGCCTGAGCTTGGTCTTTTGTGAGATCCTTTGGCCCTATTGTCCCTTGGCGAAATCTCGTTTCGTTCAAAGGTCATATCCCCCGCCACAGCTTTACCACTTGGAGATGTCTTTTCAACTGCCTCCCTACGCAATCCTTCCTTCTCCATCGTCATATCCCCGTCAATCCCTCCTGTTGCCTTTGCCCTCTCGGTCAAGAGGATATCTCCCACCTCTTCTTCTCCTGCCTCCTATCCTCCTTGGTTTGGAAAACTGTTCTTGCTCGTTGCTGGCCTTCTAGTAGGTCAATTCTCCCTTTTGATAGGGAATGGATTTGGGTCGACATGACATTTGCTGGTTCCTCCATATGTGATACTATTGGTAAGTTAGCCTTCTCCGCTATTAGCAGCCACCTTAGGATGGAGCACAACATCCGTAGATGGTCATCCAACTCCTGCTCCCCGGACAGGATTTGGACAGCGATCTTCTTTGATGTTACCTCTAAAATCCAATCCCTCCATTCTATCCGCTCCCGGCCAGTCCCTCTTTCCAGCAGAAATTCTTACATTATTTCCTCTTGGAACCTTAGGCCTGTCCCCTCTCCCACCACCTAATATCATCCCTCCCCTCCCCCCTGTTGTTGCATTGGTTGTTGGGCTTCTCTTTTTGGCTCTTTGTTGTTTTGGTGCTTAGTTTGTTTTTTAGTTGCTCTTTGCTTTGTTTCCCCTGGGGTTGGCTTTTCCTTATTGGCTTAAGTCTCCCCTTCCCCCCCCCCTCCCCTTTGCCCTTGTAATTTTCTTTTCTCTTTGGTTATAAATTTGTTTATTCATCCAAAAAAAAAACCTGATGTATGGAATTTAATTCTAGATGTAACTTAGTATTGGATAGCATATAGGTAGAGAAGGTATTTGAGAATTATAGAGTGCTTTAGTTCTTTATTTATATTGATTTGTGGACTTGGTAAATAATTGAAGTAAGGCTGAACCGGATTGACCCTACTTGCAATCTCAACCTAGTCAAACTGGGTCTGGTTGGATTTTTTTTGGGTTCACTAGGATATTTTAGGATTTTGTTTTATTTTGGGGAAATCTATGTAATCTTTTTTTATTTTGGTTGATATTAGGCTTAGTAGGAGTTTCTAATTTGAGTTTATTTTGTTTCTTATTTTATTAGCTTAGATCTTAGGAAGTAATTAAGAGATTTATTGCTATTTCAGTTTTACATTTTAATTAGGAAGTTTTAATTTGGGTTTCTTATTATATATAGGTTTGTAACAAACCACATTCATTGGGCTAGGTTTCGAAGAATGAATTGAATAGTGTTTATGGTGCCGGGTAGGTTGCATAACCATGGTCGTGTGACCACTTCTCCTTCCCCCCCTTTTGCGCTTCTCTTTCCTCTTTCTTCTTCAATATCTCTATTACAGTGTTTTTCCTGCTAGTGGTACTGTTCATCTCAGAAGAAGTTCGCTAGGACCCTCATCCTTAATCTGTCCAGCCTGAAGTCTTGGGCAAAGGAGATTCTGACCTGGGCGACTCAAATCCCCCAAGCTCTGGCCCGTAACCCTAATTACATCCTGAGATTAAACCTTAGTTTCAGAACTGTTCTCTACCCTACCGCCAGCTGTGGTTGTGGTACAGTTCTCATATTTTCCCTAATAGTTGAGGCTGCAAGTACCAGAGGTTAGTGATACAGTGGGTGCGATTATGTCTTCAAAGTCTCAACTCGATTCGATTTGTAGTGAAGGAGATTTCTTCTTCAAAACAGATCTCCTTTGCCGCTGGACTACGATAGCTTGAGGTAGAAGACAACCCCAAGCCTTCCCATGGTTCCCATCTCTCTTTTGTCTATCTCCCTACCCTAATTTCCACCCCTTTTACCCTCTTTATTTAAGTGGGCCCAAAGCGATCCGATCTGCATCAGTTAGGCTATTGGTTGTGATTTTAGTTGGTGAGATGTTTTGGGTTCAAGTCCTATAAGTCTTAAAAGGGGATGTTACAATCAAAATTCTTTTTATTTTTAAGTCTCAAGTCTATGGTGGGTCCCACCATAGCACACCTAATCGTGTAAGAGGGGAAGAATCCAAATTGTGAAGGGAGTGGGAACCTCTTAAGAGAGGAGTTGGGCTATTAGTCTAATTAGAGAAGGAAGAGTATACATAAAATAGGAATCTAGGGATTTGGGAAGCAAAGAAGAAGTAAATAAAGGAAGGAAGGAATTGGTGTGGAGAAAGGAATGGGAGATAAACAGAAGAGAAAGAGAGTGGATGGAATGGAAATCGTGAAGGGGAAGGTGGGAAGAAGCATTTGCAGAGCTCCTTCAACCTCTGGAAACCCAAGGCTCCAAACATTATTACAGTTCTGCAAGTAAGTATCTAATCTGTTAGCCGTTGATTTCTGCCCAGATTTCCCCTGTTTTCTTGTTCTCCGTCCCATATCTTTACAATCCAACTGAGCCATCAGTTTTGGTTGATTCTTGGATCGAAGATGCCCCTCATATAGATAGAAACTCGACCTAGGTTTCCCCTGTTCTGGCCACCTGATTTGCTGCTATTGAAAATTACCCAAAACCTGGGTTATTTTGACCTAATCTGATCTCCAAAGGATATCGATGGCCAGACCTTATGTGACTTGAGGTTTCATCATTTTGCTCATGTTATCTTCATTGTTTTTGCCCTATTGCGATACCTAAAAGATCCATAACATCATGTAAGATCAAATCAGTGGTCCTTTTTGGTTTACTAGACATCGGATACCTTGCTTTACTCCATATTTCAACATATAGTGGTCTGATTTTTTTAGCCTGAACAGTAACCTGATTCCACGCAAACCTTGGGATATCAGAGCGCAACTCTAGAGGGGTACTCGATTCTAATTTGGGGGTGTTCTGATCAATGGTTTGTGTTTTACTTTGAAATCTCTCGAGTCTGCAATTTTTAAATTTCAGAATTTGCATTTTCAAATTACTTATGATCGATCCGTCAGATTGTGATCATATTTTGAGGTTTAGTACAGCTACTTTAGGTGAAGTTTCAATCTGAATTTGGGGAGCATTTGACTTATGGATTGAATTTAATTTCAGTTTTACTAATTTATAGAAAGTCCTTCTCAGATTCGAGTTGTTCTAATTACTCTCAAATTACCCAACCATTCTTCCTCATCTTCTAAATGGTGTAATGCTTGTCATGGGGGATTGGTTCCTAGAGTTTGACTCGTCTGAGAAGGTTGACTTCGTTGACTCTTGTTTACCTTTTTTAGGGAAGTAGGGTACTGGATTAGGGTTTGGACTAGGATGATTAATAGAGAATAGTTTATAATTGCAGTTTATGACTAATTCAAGACTTGGAACTTAGAAGGTTGAAGTAATACTTTTACAGACTGAGGTAAGTGGAGTACATTGGGCGTACATCATGGTTATGTGGTATGATCAACTTAAGTTTTGTTTGGTATGCTTGTCAAGTTTGAAATATTCTTGTATATGGTGAATTGAATTGTGTACATGTGTGGTGTATGGTTTTATGAGTAAAGATTCGTGATGATAAATATTGTTTGTGTGATGTATAATTGTGGAAGTGGTGCCTAAGGGCCGGTGATTATTTTTAGATACTTTTACTTGAGTTTCCACGTGACATGTTAAAGAATGTGATTTTTAAAGAGTAGATTGGAAGGGATTGTTTGAGGGTAAATAGACTTCGTCGTGACTCATAGCCACCAGAGAGGTAAGAGTGTTTCGTGGGACTGCGGAAACATATCCACTGTACACGTGAGTTGTCAATGGTGTATATAGTCATAGAGTGGGTGACAGTAGAGGGTGATTGCAATGGGCTGTGTTTCTCTTGTGTTATGGGCGGTGGTAGCCTGTTTCCTTCAGTGCCGGCTAGAGTGATAAAAAGGATGATTTTAAGTGAAGTGTATTATTGAAGAATGCTATTTTGAGAAGAATTAAAAGTGTTGGTTAAAACTTTTGTGATTGTTTGATTGGTCTTTCTGTGTTGTGCTCTTATTATATTCTATCTTACTGAGCTATTTAGCTTTCCGTTTATGTTATGGCATCACAGAGGAATTAGATGGAGATATGCATTGGTGTAGAGTTCGAGGGAGACTTGAAGGTTATTTTTATGCTTGCTGGAACCCATGGTTTCAACCCCAATATAGTATTTTTTTGTGTACAACCTATTTTTGACATTTCAAACCTAATAAAAGAAAAAGAAATACCAAAATCATACTTGTGGTTTTGACCGAAGTTTGCTAGTATATGTTGAGTACACTGTAAACTACACTGTAAACTAGCCTAAGTCTCCATATAACTTACATACTAGACATGGAGTAATCTATTCAAACAACCATAACATACTTTACATTTGAAAAACAAGCAATAATGTAAGATGATAGGGATACAACTCTCACCACTCAATTCCAGACGGAGTTTTTAGGCAGCTCCAATGCCGAAGCTGCGTACCACCGCAGATGTCATAGTAGCTCCTCTTAATGCAGCAACACATGAGTCTTAGACATGTTTTGGGCCCAATTGTTTTTGTTAGTAGTCTATCGCGAGAACGAGTTGTGGCCAGTTGTCTAGCGCAAGCTATGACTCCCCCTTGGGGTGTTGTGGTCCTATTAGGATTCAATAGAGTTAGAAGTTGGAATTTAGTTTTGTTTCCTTTTTTATGCTTTCTTATTCCTAGTAGGTTATGTGCAATAGTTAGTCTATATAATAAAGGAAGGAGGGCTGTCCCAATCTCATTGATTGGGACTCCCAAGGTTCCACCATCGCAGCTCTCTTTCTCTCTTCTCTTCTCTTCACAGTTTTCAAAGTCCATCACTACCCCATCTATATGACTCATCATCAACATCTTGAAATTATCCTAACCTAGGGAATGACTCACTTAGATTGAAAGAATGTGGAGGTGGCACGTATGGTTGGGTTGGAAACCTGAATATGCTATGAAAAAAAGATAACCTGCCACTTGAACCACCACCATGTCCAAATGAAGAAGAAGATCCACCATACTCATTACCATATCCAAATGAACTGGTGCTCTCGAAGGATGGTCCACAACATATACACCATACTGTGGATACCCAAAATGCGATGTTAATCCGACACTCTCGAAGCCATTATCACCATGATGTACTGGACAAGGGCTTGAGTCTATGAATTCTTGTGCACACCAATACTCAGATCCTTTATTTTTCTTTAAACTCATGGCTTCCATTGTGCCAGACAAGCTCAATATATTGGCATGGACCTCGGGTGTAGCCTTTTTGTGCATGATCGTAGCATGGGTGAATTGAGTCTCCCCTATGAATATTTGTGGCTCTAGCCTTTGGCTCCAAGTCTTGATGCATCTGGTCCTCCTTGCGTAGGGCGGCTAATTTGTCACCATTGTCATACCCACCATGGCCCTGGGTCTGGTCCGGTCCGGTGTCTAGGTGGCATACAATGAAGGCTACCACTGCTCTTCTTCTTCATCATTTCCAGTACCAGGGTGGGGCTCAAAGGGATGGGGTGTATGTGAGTGAACTTTGCCCTTAGTCACCATATATTCCTCCACGTCAAACACCCATCTATGAAGCAATCTGCTTCTTGGGCCGACCCCTAGGTCATCTAACAATGGCTCTCCTCGATCTCTAACCCACTCATTACTTTGCATCCTTCTTTTATTTGGATGCATCAACTGACTTGAGGAACACAATCCTCCCATCACAGTTTACCATGAAATTGATGATGTCATGATGGACTGTTTAGTGGGTCTAGTCAACCATCACACATCCCTGTTACTCCATAATATTCCCTCATGGGCTTTAACTCCTCAATATAATCCACCAACTTTTGCTTTTGCTTGGGAAAATAAATATTATACATCTCATATGCATTGGGCCCCTTTACACCTGGCCCAACCCTACCTATCTCATCTAATATGTTGTGGTAATATGATCTTGTGGTGGCATTGGCTGGTATGCTATGGTAGAAAGCCCACCTGGAGAAAGCCATCACCACTTTCTTCTCAAAATCCTTCATTCTACCATGTCCAAATACTACTATTGGTTCCATACACGTTCCAATGCTCATTCCAATCTTGTCCAACTTTGCTAACTCCCCCTTCTCAACTCGTATCTTGTTCGTTTTGGAAGCATTTCTTCCTATTCCATCTTTTCCTGGATCTCCTTTAATGGAAGAAATAGAAGCTCGAGAAGGAATATCAAAACCTAGTTCAGTCATTGAGATTGACGGCTCATGCCCCTTCAGTTGCATGTTCAACCTAGGGAAGACCCCACTTGCTGGTTTATCCATCATCCAGTCCTCAGCAAATCGGATGAAATCCTGATACTTCTCACCTACTCAAACGAGACTGAAAACTACCATCCTGTCGAATTGGAAAAGGTTTCGACGCTACAATGAAAATGGCCTTGTTAGTTGTAATGCTCACCTTTTGAGACTATAGCAAGCAAGCCTTCCCATCTCATCAATATCAATTACTATATTATATTTTCAGACCCTCTTCCTATGGTCGATAAGATAAATCAACTCATTGGGTCAAAAGTCTTGAAGAGAGGTTGCTGTCATGCTCTGCAAGCTCTATCTCTCAGATTACATTTTTCGACCTCAACTTATGAGGTCTGAAACTCTTAGGGGGACCAAAACTCTAGAACCTGAGCTCCTAATACTATCTTTATTGTGAGATTTAAATCAGATCTCAGACCTGGTTCTGATCTTTCCGCCAGACTTTGTTTCAGCCAATTCCTGTGGGTCTTCAATTTTCTGAATCACTTGATTGTGTGTTGGATTTAGTAGATTTGTGAGTTAGCAACATACCTTTGAAATTTTGAGTCAATCGGAGGTCGGTTGAGGGAATTCTCACGATCGGAGATTGTGTAATGTCCAACAATCTGAGATGTCTTTGTCGGCCCTATTAATCTTATGGGATTGCGTTCTTTGTCCGGGAAGGTATCGTATAGTAGCACTCCTTGAGTCCATCTCTCTCCTCCCACAACAAGCGCTAGTATATGCTACGCTCCTGGACAAAGAACATTATCCCTAATCTTATTATTTGAATAGAAAAAGGACACTGACACATTGGTTAACATGCTGCTGACCATGAAGTCATAGCTGCATTCAGTTTTACCTCACCTTCGTCCAGGTTACCTTAAAAGAGATGAGAAAGATAGAAAAGATGTCTTAGTATTATTATGTACATAGGATATCAATAATGGGGCATTTGAGGACACTATCAAATCAATTATGTTCTATAAAGTCAGTTCATAAGGTTTTTGTCATTTAGTGTCTGAATATCTTCTATGGTTGGGAAAAAAGATTCTAATGATGTATCTAACTAATTTTCTGCAAATGTTGTTATTTGTAGGTTGTGATTTTGGAATCAAAGGTCAACTCTCCTCAAATTGGTTTAAAAGCTCTTTCTAGAGCATTGTCACAAAGGGGAATTGCCAAAAAGATACAGGTTACCTATTTTTACTGATTGCAGCATTGTTCTCGCAATCAGATTCTGCCATTTAAAATGATTTACTGTTCATTTCTCAGGTGATTGGAAAAGCTCGTGTGCCAATTATTAAGTTCGTAGAAAAAAGAAGTGGCATTTCTTTTGATATTAGGTTGGTATTTTCTCACTATTTTGATTGGCTAAATATGATATTTCTTGATTTTAATTCCTCGCATTTCTTTAAATTGTTATTATTATTATTCTTATTATTATTTTTTTTAAGTTTACTATCTCACATTTTTTTTTAAATTATAGTCGTTGTAATTAATTGACTTGCCATTCCTCCTTTTTTTTGGGGGGGGGGGGTGTGGGGCTTTGATATGCCATCATGTATTTCAAGTTTTTAGTTTCCTTGGTCTATATAGGGTTTGAGGATGGGTGAGAGTTTCAACATCAACTTCATGTTCTTGGAGATTTGAGAGTCCTAAGATTTAGGCTCTCTTTGTTATGATTTCTATTTATGTTTCTATCCTATTTATGAAAAATATTTTATAATAATAATAATGTACAACAACAACAATAACTTAACTTTTCCCAACTAAATGGGGTCGGCTACATGGATCTGCCAAAGAATAAGAAAGGAGGAAGAGAGAAAAAGGAAAAAGATAAAGAAAAGAAACAAAGCAATGCAACACCTCTGGGCCATCCCAACCTAAGTGCGGTCGGTAACATGGATCTTTGCCCTCCAAACAGCTTTGTTTGATGTCATACTAGGGTCAAGACCTAGCTTTTGCATGTCTTTCCTTACCAACTCATCAGTGACCATTTTAGGCCTGCCCCTAGCTCTTCTAGCTCCTTATGATTGGATTTTATCACTCTTTATTGGAGCATCCTAAGGCCTCTGTTGAACATGGGCATACCACCTAAAGCGGCATTCTCGAAGCTTGTCCTAAATTGGGGCCAATCCCTACTCAGTTCTTACCCTGTCATTCCTCACTCTATCTCTTAGTTTTGCTACACATCCATCTCAACATCCACATCTCTGCTACTCTCAACTTATCTATGTTACGCTCAAAAAGCCAAAGAATGCTCCTCCTATTGGGTTCCTTCCTGGGTAGCCAGCCTCCGTTCGCTGTTGTCAAGTCCTCCCTCCATAATCAATGGAAACCCTCTTGCCCTCTTTCTACCTTCACGCTTGACAATGGCACATTCCTTTTCAACTTCTCTTCCCCTGCTGATAAGTCGGTAGCTATCGATGGTGGTCCTTGGTACCTAGGGAAGAAACCGATCTTCTTGTGATAGTCTGATGAGCATACTTCCTTCCGCCATTCGGAACCATCCTCTATCCCTCTTTGGGTTTCCCTCTCCAACCTCCCCCTCCACTTCTGGTGTGTTAAGGGGCTCAACCTCATAGGCTTTATCATAGGTAAGCCATTATACTCCAATAAGAGAACCAAAACAATGGATCGTCTTTCCTTTGCCCGCATTTGCATCAAAGTCTTGGCTGATCGGATTTTTCCCTCCTCAGTCACTGTTCTTGAAGGAGATGACCACTCATTTGTGCAAGACATATGCTATGACTGGATCCCCCCTAGATGCTCCACATGCAAATGCTTCAGGCATTCGACCGTGCTTTGAAGTAAAAATGAAAAAAAAAAAAATTCAGAAATTAATTCTGATGAAAATGTGGGGCATAAAGTCGAGTCATCTCTGGGTTCCGGTAGTCATGACCGGATCGTTGGTGCTTCGTCAACCTCTACATTTCCTATTAACCTTTTGGGTGATCAGACCCCTCTGAGAAAAACGCTCAGACGTAAAAGAAGCAGAATCCAGCGCACGCTGATCGCCATCTCTGGTGAAGCTCATCTCCCATCTAGTACCGCTGGTCCATTGGAAGATCTAGCAGGTATTAATCGGTTCTCTTTTGGCTTGTCCTGATGACCTAGCTGTGGCTGCAGCCCTATCGCCTACTCATACTATCCCTTGCTGCTGACTTTCTTGTACCTTCTCCTGATGTGGCCTCGGTTCCATGCCCCCTCCCTTCCCCTCTACCTCTGGCCTCCCGCCTCTCCTCCCCCTTCTTCTTGCCGTCCTTCGATCGTTAATCATGGTACAAACTCCTCCCCATCACTCTCGCCTTATTCTTCTCCCTCAACCCAGCCGGTCCAACCTGACTCATTTTATTCCCCTCAACCAGTTCCTACCGGTCCAATTACTCTCCAAATTCTCTAAGTTTCCACAGTATCACCCGCTATGTCCTAGACTCATAGTAACCTTTATAACTAGACCCACTACTTCCAACAACTCCCTGATCCAAACCTGTATCCCCCTTCTTCTAACTCACCCTACCCAAGCCTTTTACCCTTCCATCTTGACCCGAAACCATAGCCCGTCACCTTCCTTACCTGTTTCTTCCCTCTTGGTTCACGAGACAGTTCCCGCTGTTGGCCCTCGTCTTCGCTCTCTGATTTCGGACCCCCTGGGTCCCTAATGACACTATCCTTGTCTGTTTGCTCCACCGCCTTGGAAGGCTCCTCCATCGCCTTGCCGCTCGTCACCAGTGCCTCCAACTGCCCTGCCGTTGGACCCAAGACTGATGTCTCTCCTATCCACCTTCCCTTAGACTCATGCGCTACATCAGACGTCGCCATTCAGATACAGTCAGCCTACAAGGCCACCTCTGGTCTTGTTGCAATTGCTCCTCCTGCTATAACAATCAACCCTGGCCTCCTATTAGGATCTTCTGGACATGTGAACCTTGTTGCAGCTCCTCTGCACTCCCTCGCTTTGGAATGCAGCAGCTCCGACTCTCCCATTAGTTAGTCCACTGCTAAGATTCTGGACCACACTACAACCCCGACTACTGGCCTCCCTTTGAGACCTCCACTTGCTTCTTCTTCCACGCCTTGGAAGGCGTCAACATCTGTTTGCCGTGATGTTACTGATAGTGGTATTCACCCTATCACCATTACCGTTGATGAAAAACGTTGCTCCTCAGACTACCACTATTGCTTCTAATGCTGTTGGTGCTCCTCACACTTCCACTACTGCTGTTGTTAGTGCTCCCCACCTTGGTCTCAACATTGGCATCCAGCCAAGCACACATCACTTGGAATCCTCCCCTAATGCTACTTCCCCCCTTGGGAATCATGGTTCTGTGGCTAATGCTTCCTCTCCCCGATCTAGGTTCAGATTGGATCCCCTTGATCCACCCAGAACTCTTACTGCCGGTCATAAGAAGGTTCTGGCCACCTCTTCCCTACCCAAGGGACCTCCCTACCCCAAACCTACCACCACTCCTCTCCCCTCCCCTCTCAAGGAATACTCTCGTCGAACTAGGACCAAGTCTACCCTTTCCACTTGCTCGAATGAGCCTCCACAGCCCTCCCACTCCCATCCTCACTGATCCCTTGGATTATCTAGAACGTCAGAGGTCTCAATTCCTTTGCCAAACATTCATCCATCTGCTCTCGAATTAAATCTTCCAAAGATGCTATTGTCTGTCTCCTCGAAACCCGTGTCCTCGAAACCAATGCCCTTCGCATTGTTGCTTCCATTGCTTCCTCTTGGTCTTTAATCTCCAATTATGCCCACTCCTCTAATGGGCGCATTTGGATACTTTGGAACCCTTTCCTTATTTAAATCACCCATTTAGCCTTTTCCTCCCAAGTAATCCATTTCTCCTTCTCTCCTCCTTCGTGCTCCCCCCTCTCTGTCTTTTCTGCTATCTACACCCATGACCGGGCCACTGATAGACTCCCTCTCTGGTCTGATCTCTCCTTCTCTTCCCTCTATTTCCTCCACTCCTTGGGGTATTGAAGGAGACTTCAATGTGATCAGGGCTTCCCATGAGAAACTCGGTAGGGCTCCTATGGACACGACCTCCTTTGATCCCTTCAATGAGTCCATTGAGGATATTGGGATGGATGGCTTGCGATGGTCTGGCTCTAAATTCACTTGGCATAACCGCCGTAGTGGCCATGATAGGGTGGCTTGAAGCTTGACCGTCTCCTTGATAACGAGGCCTGGCTTACCTCTTTCCCTACCTCCCATGCCAGCTTTGACCTCCCTGGCATCTCCGATCACTCTCCCATATCCCTTTTCGTTTAACCACGCATCTCCTTTGGCCCCAAACCTTTCAAGTACTTTGACATGTGGTCCCATCATGAGGGATTCCTTCCTTTGGTTAGGGACACTTGGGCCATTCCCATCCCTGTCTTTTCCTCTCCTGTCATTGCTTTTTTTGTAAAAAATCTCAAAAATGTCAAAGCTGCCCTTAAATCCTAGAACTCTGATACTTTTGGCAATATCTCTGATTAGTATCTCCACTTGCCAAGCGAAACTTGACCTCATCTAGTCCATGCTTCAGCTTGATCCTCTCAACTCCTCCCTGGCCGAGGAAGAAGAGTCGGCTGCCCTGGATCTCTCCTCCCGCCTTGCCTAAGAAGAATCCTTTCTCTAGAAATCCAGGATCAAATGGCTGGAGCTTGGAGACTCCAACACGGCCTACTTCCATCACTCCTTTAAAGCCCGCAACAATGCCAATTCCATCCTCAAGCTCTTCTCCCCCTCTGGCTTGGAGCTCCTTTTCCCCTCGGACACCAAAGTTGAAGCGGTCTCGTATTTCGAGGACCTCTTGAACCCCCACCCCATCTCCTTGCCCTCCCCCCTTGGCGGACCTTTGGTCCTCCCCCCTCCCATTCCCCCTGGCCACTAAGGATTTCATGATATAATTAATTGGATGTCCTCCTCCTTGGGCATATTCTCTTTTGCCTCTGCTTAGGACTTCATTCGCTCCAAAGACCCTCATATTCCCTGGCGAAACATCATCTGGTTCAAAGGGCACATCCCTCGTCATAGTTTCACTGCATGGAGAGCCCTCTCCTACTGCCTCCCCACGCAGGCTTTCCTTAATTACCGCCACATCTAGGTCCTCACCTCCTGTTGTTTGTGCTGGAATGGTACGGAAGATGTAGACCATCTTTTCTTCTCTTGCCCTTTTTCTACCTCCATTTGGATAAAGGTTCTCCGCTCCTACAGGCCTTCCCCCCGTCCCATTCTTCCCCTCCCTTGGGAATGGATCTAGATTGACATAACCTTTATTGGCTCTGCCATATATGACAATCGGAAAGCTCGCTTTTTGCGCCACCATCAATCATCTTTGGATGGAACGTAATCTTCGTAGATGGACCCCCAACTCCCATTCTTTTGAAGGGATTTGGAAAGCCATCTATCTTATGCTTCTTGACTGCTCGACATTCCGCCCCATATAACATATTCGGTCTTACGACTACAATTGTCCTGTATTTAAGCTTGAGAGGAATATGTCGATCGCACAACAATCCAGTTGCACCTCTCCATTTCATCCATCCTACTTTAATTCTGTGAGAAACATCATCATCTATCTCACCTTTGTTGTTTATAGTTGACCCCAAATATCTAAAATAAACGCTTTGTGGAATCTCTCCTCAAGTTTTACCACTTCGACATCAGTCTTTGAGTGATTAAAGTTACACACCATATACTCCGTCTTTGTTCTACTTATCTTAAGACATCTTGATTCCAAGGTGAATCTCCATAACTTCACCTAATCATTAATCCATGCCACTATCTCATCCACTAATAATGATATCATCGGCAAAAAGCATACACCATGGAATCTCCCCTTAAATGTTCTTGGTTAAATCATCCATGATAAGCGTAAACAGATCGGGACTTAAAGCGGATCCTTGATGTAACACAATGATAATTGGAAACTCACTACCATGACCCCTATAGATCTCACACTAGTCAACATGCCCTCATACATCTTTAGTTATGTCCACATACTTACTAGACACCCCTTTCTTCTCCAATGGATGCCAGATTAGCTCTCTAGGGACTCTGTCGTATGCCTTTTCTAGGTCGATGAAGTGATGTAGTTGGGCAACGGATTATTTAGTTACCTTTCAAGTTTTGATTAATTTCATTTTTAAAGTTAGAATAGTTCATGTTATCTTGGGAGTGACGTTTTATTTGATTAGGATTTTATTTCTAATTTATATTAATTTCCATTAAATTTTTTTTCCCCTTTTAAGTAGCCATGTAAGACGATGGAGTTTCTCAGATTTTGGAATGGAAGAGTGATTGATAGTTTGGTTTGGAACCATGGCTGTCTTGTGTGTTTCTCTCCTCTAGTCTTACCTTTCTCTCTTTCTATTCTTCTTTTCCCTCCCATCCATATGTTACTACTTCTACCCTTCTTCTGTTTCGTTTTCTGCAACAGTCCACCAATGTAGGGCTTGCTGAACCCGTTTCCTTTACCGATTGACTCAAGAGATTTGGGTCGAAGGGTGCTGCATTAAAGACAACCCAAATCCTAGAGTATCACCTCCAAAAGTCTTTCCCCGCTGTGAGATCAAACTAGGGGTCACCACTGGATCTGCAGGTCACCGCCAAGAGCAGATTCATGTCGCAGGTTCTCGAGTGTTGCTTCACCTTTGGGGTGGACTCCTATTATTGGTCTTCATACTTCTAGAAAGGAAGGTTGTTCGACTGAAATCTGTAGTTGATTTGAGCTGTCGTGACAGAATTCTCCCAACCGAAGTCCTCCCATCTCTTCCACCCCTATTTTGCTCCAAGGTTGAAGACAACCCCAATCGTGAGTTTGTTGTTTTATTCCCTTTTATCTGATTTCTTATTATTATACCCTTCTCTTTACCTTAATTCTCTCATATCTCATACCTCTATTTTGCTTCCTAGTTTATCCCCACCCAATAATTACTAATTCCCTTTAGGTCCCATCTCCCAAGTGGTTCATTGACTAATCTGGTTATTTACCATTCTGCCACTCCTTATTACTTCAGTTTATTTACATGACTGCCATTGTATCCATTATTTGAATGTTTATTGTGAAACTTGGCGCTTGTGAACATTAGGATATTTACCAAACTGCCACAACATCTTGATTATTGAGTTCTCTCATTCAGGTGGGCCCACAAGTAAACCGAACAGGGTTTTCGAACGCCGGTTCTGCATCATGAAGACCATATGAAGATCCTTCTTGTAGGTTCTTGATTTTTCCATGAGCTTCCGTAGGGAGTGAAACGATTCTGTTGTGGATCTCCAAGGCATAAAATCGAATTGGTTCCTTGAGACACTATATTCTCTTCTTATGCAGGCTTCGATGACCTTCTCCCGTAATTTCATAGTATGACTCATAAGTTTTATGCCTCTATAGTTATTGCAGCTTTGTATATCGCCTTTATTTTTGTAGATTGGGATTACAATACTTCTCCTCCATTCATCAGGCATCTTTCTCATGCTCATAATCTTGTTAAACAACCTGCTTAGCCAGGCAACCCCACATAATCCCGAACCCTTCCGCACTTCAATTGGTAACTCATCTGGGCCTAGTGTCTTACCTACTTTCATTTTTCTTAGGACTTCTTTAACCTCGGTCACTCCTATCTTCCGGACATATCTATGGTGCGTGCTGTTATCATGTATACTCATATTACTCCTCCATGAGTTGTCTCTATTTAATAAGACATTAAAATACTCAACCCATGATGACAATTTATGGGCTATAAATAAGAATCATCTGGTTTCCCATAGACTAAACAGTTTATAGAATGAAAACTAGATTTCATGTCTTATGAACTAAATTTTGTAACTTGTGGGGGGGGGGGGGGTTAGGAGAGTTGTGAGAAGGGATGAGGTCACGGTGAGGGTAGAACAGTGAGTTGTGGTGGGGGGGGGCCAAGAAATTGGGAGGGTTGGAGGGGGTTGGGGCAGGGAAAGAGGGAGGGCAGGGGTGGGGAAGAGGGATGGGGAGTTGTAGAGGGGGTCAGGCGGGTAAGAGAGAAGGCAGGTGGGGGTGAGTTTAGGGATGTAAGGGAGAGGAGGAGGCGAACAGGGCATATCCTCGCCGGCATCACTGCAAGAGACATAGGGGGAGAGAGAGAGAGGGCTGTAGAGCTATGCCTCCGATTGTCAATCCAACCACCTCCAAGGATTGTGCAACTCGAACAATACCAGCTACCTCTGAAGGCCCTTGGCTCAACTCTTAACAACCTGATTCCCAAGTTGAAGCAGGAAATCACCCCATTTACATATCAGGGTCCAGCCAAGTAGCTTCAGCTAGACAACTCCCCCAACTGACTAGAATGTTAACGACCCTATCTTGCTTGGACAACAGCTTGGTGTTGCATTTGATGGCATTAAGGCTGAAATACAAGAGATGCTTGCTGCCATGGAAGAAAAAGATCAGGTGATCTAAAATGTTTGAGAGGCTTACCTTTGTTAAGATTGGATAGGGTAAATGGTTTGCTGTTGCCAGAAGAGAGAGAGAGAGAGAGACAAAGGCCTGAGCTGGTGAGCTATACATAGTCGGGGACGATAGGAAGGCCTATGGTTATAAAAATCAATGCTTTTGGCATTTTACCCTCATTTAATGACCGATATCGCACTTGTTCATTAACATGTATCACATAAATAAGAATAGATAGCTCAATCATAAATAAAGAAGGTGATATGGAGGATGATGTTTCACAGATAATTAAAATCGAATGGATGAAGTGGGGAGGTGCGCCTGGAGTGCTTGTGATCGATGTATTCCATTGAAACATAAAGGGAAATTTTATAGGACAATCATACGACCGGCTATGATGTATGGTGCGGAATGTTGGGCAGTTAAGAAGCATCGTCTAGATAAACGTAGTATAGTGTAGTAGAGATGAGGATGTTAAGATGGATGTGTGGCAAAAATAGGAACATAAAGTAATGAATGATCATATTAGAGATGATTTGGGAGTAGCCCTGATACATTATAAGCTACAAGAAAGTCATTTGAGGTGGCATGGTCATGTTCAACGGAGGCCTTTGCATGCTCTTGTACGGAGGAATGATCTGATTCAGATTGAAGGAACTAAAAGAGCTAGGGGTAGATCTAAAATATCCCTAGGAGAAGTGGTGAGGAAATACATGCATATCTTAGGCCTTGTAATCAAGTATGACCTCGGATATAGCTGATTAGAGGGCAAGGATCCATATATCTGAACTCATTTGGTTGGGATAAGGCTGAGTTGTTGTTGTAGTTGTAGTTGTTGCGTAAACAAGAATAAATGCCAATAAATCATAAACACTTCCTCACCTCTTTATGAATTTTAATTTATTTTGATTTGTGTTACATAGAAATAAGGTTCCAAAATCATACCAAACAGCTGCAAAAAGTGAAATGTGTCAGATAAATACAGATATAAAATCTGGTCTTGAAAGCCGGTATGGTTCATTATTCAGAACAATGGAGGGTTCAAAGTCTCTCTTGCTCTCTGAACAGATTTCTTTCTGTATTGGCTTTCCCCAACTGTATCATCAAGGGAATGGCTCGGATACCAATGAGGGATAGAAGAAAAAGATAACCCCTACCGATTTAAAACGACTGCATCGCTATAGACATTTTTTTTTTTTTGTCAAAGTCAGATTCCAAGTATTTGTTATATTTAAGCATTAATTCATAATCCATTGTCATGTTAATTTGTAACCATTAAATCAATCATGGGGAATTTCAATCACTCCCCTATACTTGGCCTATATTTACTCAAACTCTTATATCCCAAACTTCTTTTCTGATTCCCCCAAAAAGGTAAACTTCAACCTAAGGATTAAAGTATCAGTATTGGTCACCGTATCAGTCGGCTATATTTAAGATACATATTGAGGCGTATTGTATCGGAGTGCGCACATAAGTGGACAAGATACACATTTTTATACACTTTTGCATTAAAAAACAGTATAAAAAAGAAATATATAACATGTATCATGCATAAACACTAAAATGGAGAACACCATATTGAGTGACACATGTATTCAATTGAAGGTGTTATAAAGGATGAGGTTTCTTACATGTTAAAACCTAAATGCATAATGCATTTGTAAGAAACTCACTTAAGAAGCATGATTTAACAAAAACATTTGAGTGAAGACAAATGAACAGACCTTTTCCTTTGAAGTTTTCTTCAATTCTTGAGAAGTTGAGATCTAGGTTTTAGGAGATGGCTTCACAAGCTTTGGATCCTTCCTTTAGGTTCATTTTTCCCTTATTGATCGAAGCCCTATGTTGATTTGTTGCATAAGGGTGCATAGGTCTGACTTTTTTCATGCTAAGAAGTCCCAAAAGCTTGCCTCTACCTTCTCTTTTACGTAACTTATGTGTTAAAAAATCATTCTATCAGTTTTAACCAAAGTATTGAGGGGTATCGGTTTGTGTCGAACCTTATTGGCCGTACGGTTCAATACATACCAATGCCCTTAAACTTTCATTCATTCTGGCAAATGTATGTATTGATGGGTATCGTAGTGTATCGTACAATATTCTACAATACTTATCGATACCCAATTTTTTATAAAATACATGTATCGTATCGTATTGAAACCGACCGATACCAGTACATATCGGCCGATATGGTACGATATGCTTCAATACTTTTTTTTTTTTTGGATGAGTAAATAAATTCATTACCAAGGAGAGAAGAATATACAAAAGGTAGGGGGGAGGGGGGCTTTAGCCAACAAGGAAAAGCCAACCCAGGGGGAGAAAATGCATCAAAGCACCAAGCTAACCAAACCAACAGGATTAAAGGGATACAGTCAAATAAAAGGGGGGGGGAGAGCTCTAGAGATAGGCAAGCAAAAAAAGAAAGTGAGAGAGAGGGAGGGGTGGGGGGAAGGGCAAGGGGCATCAAGTGTGGGGGATGGTATCAATAAGCAAGTTCTAGGAGGCAATGATATGTCTGTTCCTGAGGGAGTTTGGGACAGGGCGAGGATGAAGGGATTGGATTTTGGAGGTATCATTAAAGTAGATGGCTTTCCAAATCTTGTCCAAAGAGCGAGAGTTGGATGACCATCTATGGATGTTTCGTTCCATTCAGAGGTGATTTATGATTGCACAAAAAGCAAGCTTACCAAGGGTGTCACAAATGGAGGAGCTAGCAAATGTCATATCAATCCAGATCCATTCCCTATTGAAAGGGAGAATGGGCCTGCTGGAGGGCCAGCACCTAGTGAGTATAGCTTTCTAGACGGAGCAGGAGAAGAAAAGGTGAGAAATGTCCTCAGAACCATGGGGGCAGAGGTAGCAGGAGGGATTGGCGGGGATGTGGTGGCATATGAGGAAGGATTGGGTAGGGAGGCAGTTGGAGAGGCATCGCCAGATAGTGAAGCTATGGCGAGGGATATGACCCTTGAACAAAACGAGATCGCGCCAAGGAACCACAGATCTAGAGGATCTGATGAAGGACTAAGCAGAGGTAGAGGAGAAAATCCCATTGGAAGAGGGGAGTCAAATGCATTTTTCTTCCCTTTCTCTGTGCCCGAGGGGGAGCGGAGGGACAGCAAACCAAAGGTCGGCAAGAGGGGGGAGAGGTAGGGGGAGACCAGCCCAAGGGAGATATAATAGAGGAAACAAGAGCAGATTTGGGGAGGCCACATGAATAAATAGTCCTGGGAGTGATCAGGTAGGAAAGGATGCCGGAAGGGTGCCAGGGATCCAACTAGAGGGAGGTGGACTAGCCATTGCCAATAGAGAAGGGGATGGTATTGAGAGCAATGGATCTGAGGCTGAGAAATTTTCTCCAGATCCAAGAAGCATCAGAGGGTTAGGGGCCGTCCAGAGAGACTTGTGTTTAAGCGGGGAGGAATGGATCCAATTGACCCATATACTTCTCTGCTTAGACTCAATTTTCTAGATGAGCTTGAGGATACCCACAAAGTTGACCTCTTTAATTCTTCCAAGTCCCAGACCTCCTTCAGCCTTGGGGTGGCAAATGCTCCAATACTTTAAACCATGCTTTCACCTCTTTTTGTTCCCTATTAATTCAAATCCCTAAATTACCCCTCTTCCCCCATGCAGAACCCCCTCTTGTGTTACCCCCTTCGGCTGCCCCCCCCTCACGCTCTCTACATTCTCCCTGCCCCCACTTCTGCCGCTTCTCTATGGCATCTCCACCCTCGTCGAAGATGGTGGATCTTAATCTGAACTAGAAATCTCCCAAAGATCCTTCTCCAGTCTCTCAATCTTTCCACATCACCTGATCAACAGCCCTCGTTGAGGCACTCCACTTTCAGGCTATGCCAAGCTTTGGCACCGGCAAGGTAATGTCGAAGTTGGTTTACACTAGGTAAATAAACTCCCAATAGTTAAATAGCCCAAACCAATTCAAATCTGGACCCTCAAATCAGTCTTAACAGAAACCAGAAAATAGGACCAGAAAAGATAATCTAAGCAGGGAAGTTGTGATCACCAAACCTGTCCAGAAGTAACCAGAAATAACCCAGAAAACTCCTTACAGCAGCAGGTAACAACTCAGCATCAAAATCCCAACAGCATCTAACAATCCCAGGCAGAACTGGGTTTGGGCCAGAAACAGGGAGAACCCTGCGGTTGGAGTTTGGCAGCTCTGTAGGGGCTAAAACTCTGGTTGATTGTCCTTCTTAGGATGGCCCTTGATCCCTTCTAAGGGTCTTCAAAAATACTGGATAGAAACTGAGAAGCAGGCTCTGTCTATTCTCTCCAAAACCCTAACTTGTCAGAATCGATGACTGATTCTGTAGCTGTTCCTTGTTCTGCAACTTGGGTTCTGTTGTACCTTCAATCTATGCTTGAAAACCCTCATAGGTCTCTCTCACAAGCACAAATAAGAGAAACTAAACAAAACAGAGAAAAGGATAAGAAGATGGATAGTTGTGGGTAATGGCTATCTCAGCCTGAGTATCTCACCCACCGCTATCTCAGCTGTTTATCTTCCTTTCTCAAGATAGGGAGCAAGCAATACCTGCAGAAATTTTCATTGATTCAATTGTAATTGTGTCTACAGCAGCCTATCTTTATATAGAGGTTTGAAATTACAAAATAGAAGCTTAGCTGAAATAAGAAACTAATGCAAAAAAATAGAAAGTAATTCAAAATAGAAATTAACTCTAGCTTCTAACTTAAGGAAATAGAAAACAACTACTAGGGACTTTCTAGAAGGTATCTCCTCCCTTGTAACATCTTTGACCAGTCAAAAAGCAATCACAAAATAATACAGCTGTAGAAAATTGCAGGACACAGAATAAAGGGATATCTGGACAGCTGTACTGCTGATCGATGGAGCCATCTGAAGGTCTTCTAGAATCTGTAAACAACTACTAAAAACAAGGAATATACAGGGGCTACGTATGCTGCCGATGGTCAAGCATAGGGGCCAGCATAGGGTTGGTTCGAACTCAGCCCAAAGGCATGGTTCGATGGTTGCTTCTTCTTCCTGTGGTACTGTAAACCATGATGGGGATCGACATCACAAGGTGTAACTGTGTAAGTTGGGTAATTTAGGGATTTTGGATCACCAAGGGAGAAAGAGGTGAAGCTTACTTTTCTGGAGAATCAGAAAAGAAGTTTGGGATAGGGGGAGTTTGACTGTTTGAGTATATATTGGCCAAGTGGAGTTATAGAAATGTTCCTGTCATTCCTTTCCTTAATATTGGTTCGCATAGAAATTCAGGAACTATGATACTAGTTGAACCAGAGAAACCCGAATTTCGTGGGAGTAAATTAATTACTCATCTCTGCAATTATTATTATTGTTAATATTATTATTATTTTTTTTTTGAAAAACCAAATGTAGGTCTGACTCTGTTTACTAGTAATTAATGACCTTTTCTTCTTTTGGGATGGGAGGAGAAAAAAGGAAGGAGGAGGATGGAACCACTACACGTCGCCTATACCGAATAATGTATTAGAATGGAAGTGGTTGACACGGGAGCTCCTCTAAGTGTTAGTCGGTGGAGAAACTCTCAGATGAATTTTCGATTTCTAGGAGAACCTGTTGATAATTTAGTTAATTCTCTCTTCAATGCTAAAGGAAGATATCTACACTACTCTTTAGCAACTGACTAGTGTTATGTAATATACTTGGAGATGATACATGTGAGAGAGGCCACACTTCCTAAGCTCATCCAAAGCTTGAAGTTAGTTTTGGGCTCATTTGGGTCCCCAAAGAATTGCAAGCAATTTAGACATGTTAACTAGGAATATGTTTTTCCCCCGAAGTTCATAAAAAATTATTCATATTGCTGAGTCCTCTGAATATTTACTGGCATGTCCAGAAATGATTAAAGAATAAAAAAAAATAAAAATCTGAAACATATGTTTTCAATTCAATATATTATTGTATCATTTGTAATGGGCACAACAAGTCTGATATATATAATTAGTTCAATTTTTGATGTTTTACAACAATATGTCTGATATACATAATTTTTCAGTTTTTGATGATTTACTACTTGTGATGTACTGTTCCAGTTTTGATGTGCAAAATGGGCCACAGGCTGCTGAGTTTATACTGGTACGGAACCATATCTATTTTCTTATACATGGTCACTTTATTTTTTCTTCTGGTCATGTTGATGTAAACAACTGATGTCTGAATCTGTTAGGTGTATGTTAGAATATGTGCATATACAATAATAAGTTTGATGGGTGTTATTATCGATACATCCTTCTTATATGGTACAGCCAAGGAGATGAATAACCTATTGACTTGATCTCCTTCTTTTCCTTTCCTTATTTTTCTCTTCCTATTTTACTTCTCTTTATTGTTGCTGTTCTGTTTTCTGCGATGGTACTATTTATGGAGAAAGAAAAAAAGGAAAAGCAATGTATTTTCTTATTGGAGCCAGAATAAGATATTTTGTCATGATGAAATTGAACTCCCACGGAAAAACTCCCAATATAGAAGTAAAAGCAAGACGTGTAGGCGGATTGACTCATCAAGTTCCCATTGAAATAGGATCTACTTGGGGCGGCAAACTTTAGACCAGCTCATGGGATGGAGGAATCTAGTGGCATGATTGGCATCAGATCCTTTCCAAAGGAAGGCACAGAGAAGGGAGTCAATGGCATTGCAAGTGGAAGCAGGGAGTAAGAAGATACCCGACTAGTAAAAGTAGAGGGATTGGAGAACTGATTGAATGAGTACCAAGCAACCAGCATAACTTTTCCTGATGGAATCAAGGATGGGAGAGCAGTGATGAGAGGAGAGACGAGAGGAAATGAGGAGAGGCCAAGGTAGCGAACAGGGAGGGATCCCAAGAAGAACCCAGAGATGGCAAGAAGCTGAGCTTGGCGCGCATCCGAGACACCCGAGAGGAAGAGGTTGGATTTGAGGAGGTTGATTTTTAGGCCAGAAAGGGACTCAAAAAGATGAAGGGTGCTCATAATGTTGGTGATAGAGGCGGTGTCGGCTTAGAGAAGATCATAAAATCATTATCAAAAGCCAGGCGGGTAAACGAAAGTGCTCTACATTTAGGGATGTGGGAGATGAGGTGATGGTTGGTGGAGGATTGGATCGAGCGGGAAAGGACTTCAAGAGCCAGGAAAAAGAGGAAGGGCGAGGGGGGCATCTCTTCCAAATGCCCACTGAGGAGGAAAAATAGCCCGCAGGGCTCCATTGGTGAGAACGGAGAAGCAGGGGGTAGAAATACAGGAGTGAACCCTATGAACAAAGGAAGGGGGGAAGGACATTTGGAGAAGGACATTGGAGATGAAATCTCAGCGGATGGAATCAAACGCCATGTGAGTTTCAATCTTCATGAGGGCAACAGAAGAGTGAAATTTATGATTGAAGCCTCTGACAATCTTCTGACAAAGGTTGACCTTCCGAATTAGTGGATGCTGCCAAAGGGAGTGGCGAGTGTTTGATTTCTCATATATCTCTGAGATTCAATGACAACTTCTCCTTTCTCGACCGCCCCTGCCCATGACTGACCCCTTCCCGGTGGCCCCTTCTGGCGAGGCCTCCCCTGGCTGCACTGACCTCCCTCTCTCCCCCTCCACCTCTCTCTAGTCACCTCCTTCCCCTCCCCCTCCTCCCATCTCCTCTACCCCAAGCCCTGGAACCTTGTTGCCTCTGCCTCCTCCTCCTTCCCCTCCCCTTCTCTCTCTCCCCATTGGGTCATGACCTCCACTTCATCCCTCCCTCCGTTATCAACAACCTCCCTGTTGGCATTTGCCCCTTGGGTGCTCTAGAACCAGAAATCTCTAATTGGTCCAACTGTCTTATAGGACATTTCTTGGGAAGTCGTCCCCCTTTCCACATTTTCAAGGCTCCGTTAACCAAACAATGGCGAATCACGGGCCAGTTCTCCACTTTTATGATAGATAATAGCCTCTTTGCGTTTGATTTCTCAGATATCTCTGACAAGGCAACCGCCTTTGAAGCTAGCCCTTGGCAAGTGGGCAGAAAACCCATTTTCCTTAGGTAATGGGATAAATACACTACCCTCAGCAAAGTAGATCTCAAAACTATACCAATCTGGGTAGCCCTTCCCTTGCTGCTTCTTCACTTTTGGTGCGCTAAGGGTCTCAGCATTATAGGTTCAATTCTTGGAGAGCCCTTATTCTCTGATCTTCGAACCAAGACGATGGAGCGTATCTCCTATGCTCGCATCTGTGTCGAAATCACCGCTGACCTCTGTTTCCATCTATGAAGATGGAGAACACTATTTTAACCAAATAGTTCAATATGAGTGGCTCCCTCCTCAATACACTACTTGCAAGATTTTTGGTCACCAGACTACTCACTGCATTGTGAAGACTTCCGCTGGAATTGAAATCGTGGACGGTTTCCCCCAAACCATGGAAGACCCTCTGGCTTCAAACCCTACAAGAGTTTGCTCCTTTTCCTAGTTGCTGCTCATTTCCGAAGGGCTCATAGAAGACTCCAGTGTTGGAACTGTAATCATAGCCTCATGGCCCTTTTAAAAGCCTCCGATGGCTCTGAACCCAATGCCCGTCATGCTTCTCTCGATCCTTTGGACCATCATCATGAAACTGCTGGACAAAACCGCTTTTCCCTCTTGATGTCCTCTGCCTCTGAGGATGGTTCTGACGACTGCTCTGAAGCTGGGTCTGACAGGTTGGCCAATCTCTTTTTTGGTTCTAGTCCTACTCCTGCCGTTGGTCCTCCTGACCTACCTTCCTCGTAGCCTGCTTCTAACCCCTTCCATCACTACTTCTGACCCTCCTTTGCCATCGCTGTAGCTCCCCTCTACCTCCTCTGTTGCTCCTCCCTTGGAACGTTCTCACCCCATCACCCATCGTGGTGCCCCTTTACTTTCTCTCCTTTCCCTTCCTTTTGGGGGGGGGGGGCACTGTTGCTTCAGTGGAAAACTCACTTATCCACAACTCTTTAGCCCTTGCCACCTCTCTTCAGCCCACCTTCGTTCATCCTCCTTTTCTCTCCACTAGCCCATCAACCCAAACCCACTACTGGCCATAGTTGCCACGGCGTCATGGTGACCCAAGGCGGTGGAGGCGTGGCTAATCGATTTGGCGGTGAAACACTTGCTACGGTGATCAAATCGCCCATGTGTTATTTTTTATTTCTCCTATTTTCTAAAGTTATTTTGTATGTTATAATGTATATACCGTATTACATAAAAAATCAATCAACATTAAGCAACATCAAGTCATAAAAATCAACATAGTCACACTCACATCAAGTCATAAAAAATCAAGGTGACTTACTGATTTTTTAGAGAAATGCTCTTCTTTTATAATAAGTTTTAGTGGTCACATGATTTTATTTTTAGATGAGACTTTTTGTACTAGGTATAATACAAAACTAATTAATGCAGGAGTAGATTACAAGTAACTAACTCCGCAATTTATAACCCCAAACAATACAAATAGGAGTAAGAAACAAATAAATAATACCATCAAATAAATCCCCAAGGATACAATACCCATATAGGAGCAAAACCAGCCCAAAACCTAACCTGATAAGAGAGAGAAAGACCTATTATAGAGCTGGAGAGAGGAAGGTGCGGCCAGGTCTGTGGGAGTCCGATTGAGCTGTACTTTTGGGTGTAGATAGTCCCTAGAGAGGGCACAAAAACTCTCAAATATGAAGGGCTTCTGACGACTGGTTATGGAGTTACGCACTTTCTTGATTTTCAGACCTAAGAGAGAGAATGTGAAGAATTCTGCAGGAACATCAACTTATCTTCTTCAGATAACCTTCAAGAGAGGATCGATTGATCTTCTTAGAGTATAGAACCAGTCCTCTAAAGGATTTGTAGATCATATCTCAAACTTGGGTAGCAATGAGGGTCGATTGGCTTCAAGAACAAGAACTCTTTGGCTGATTGATTCTGATTTTGTATGCTTTAACAGGTCTGAACTTCTAATAACAATAAACAGAAAATAAAAATAGAAAAAGAAGAATTGATGGAGGGTTGAGAAGGGTGAAAGAGAATAAAGGAATGGGTATCTCACCCCTCAGGTTTTGGGTATCACACCCCTCAAAGGTTTAGGCATCTCACCTCTCAATAACAGTTTTTTTAGCTAAAGAGTAATCACTCAATAATTCATTTATTCAAATCTTCCATTATGAGTACATAGGCTACTCTATTTATAGAGGGCAGAATAGCAATCAAACTACTTAGGAGCTAGTTTCCCAGTAGGACTAGACACTCCTACTACAACTAGGAGCTAGTTTCCCAATAGGACTAGACACTCCTACTACAACTAGGAATTCAAAATAAGACTAGGACTTGGCTTTATGACTCCAACATGGAGTAGAACTAACTAACTAATAGTCCATATATGACTTTACAACCGACCAATGGCCTAATGGGCCTTTATTGAATTAAATAGCAACTAACTAAACTAATGTATTAAATCCCGTTTTTCTACCTTCTACCCATATTTTAGGTCCATTAAAGTGGCCAATTTCAAAGAAAACCCATGGGATCAAAGGCCCAACACATATATAACACAACCCAAGGCTTATTTGCAATAAAATAAGCCCAAGTGACTTATCTACATCACTAGCTTTCCAATAAGTCTAAGATTACTTAAATCCATAGTTGTCACGGCGTCAAATCGATCCAAGGCGGTGGAGGGGTAGCTAATCGATTTGGCGATGAATCGCCCGTTATGATGTTGCCATGGCGGTCAAATCGCCCATGTGTAAAAGATGCATTGAATTGACAAGTGGGGGAAAAAAGATGCACACAAGCCAACAAGACATTATCATAAATTTGTAAAAAAAATTATATGAACCAACATATATCATAGATTCACAGGGGAACATTGTTAAAATATGTTGCAACAGAAGAGAACTAGAAAAGATCCATCAAATTAACACAAGTATATTGGAAACCAGAGATTACCATGGCTTTTTCCCCCAGCACATAGACTTACCTTGCTTAATATTAATACAATCCACAATCTAGAACATGATTCTAATCATGGAAAATCTGGTAATTCAAGACCACAATCATGATTGCTAGAAAATTTGCATAAATGGAAAAGGTAATACAACATTACAAAAAAAAAAAAAAAAAAAGAAGAACAGAGAAAGATTTCTGTTATGGGTGAGTGAACTAAGGAAGAGGAAGAGGAAGATTAGATGAAGAGAAGAGACTGATTATTGATTAGTAGTAGAAAAAGGGGGAAAAAAAAGAGGTGAAGACTCTGACATGTCGAACAAACCAGATTCGTAGGGGCAAGGAAGAAGAAGGTTAGAAGAGGAGAAGAAGAGAAGAAGAGTTGATACCAGAGGCAAGGAAGAAGAAGGTTAGAAGAATAGAAGAAGAGTCAATACCAGAGACAAGGAAGAAGAAGGTTAGAAGAATAGAAGAAGAGAAGAAGAGTCGAACATACCTATCTTCGCCGGAGCACGGGAGCAGCAACACCGGAGCAGAAGCAGCTATCGCCGGAGCAAAATAAGGGTTGAAGGGTTGAAGAGTCTCTTCGGTCTTCACTTTGAGACTTAGGGTTGAAGCGTTGAAGAGAGTTGGAGTTGCGACTTTGTCTCTTTGGTCTTAATTTAGACTTTTTTTTTTTCCTTTGGTACAACTTATTAATTTACACTTTTATCCCATGTAGCATTAATTTGTACACTTCAATTACACCTGCGAATAACATTGTTAGAAAGAGAATCAATTCAGTAATTAACAATAATAACTTAAAAAAGAAAAATGGCGACCGATTTATGTATACAACGTCATAAATCGTCGCCAGGGACGATTTGGCGATGCCATACGACCCTTGGCGGTCGATTAATGAAGATGACCCTAATCGGTTCATCGATTTACCCTCTCCAAAACGTTGGGACGCTTAATTGCCGCCTTGGCGACGCCGTGACAACTATGTTTAAATTTGAGTTGTAATGACAAAGTTATGTTCCGATCAAACTTATTTTAAAGTGTGCGAATGCTGTTAAATCGCTTGAATGGAAATGATTTTATTGACATCAAAACAAAAGATTATTTTACTGTACTTTTGGTTTTTAGCAATGTTCTACTATGATAAGATCTATAAAATAATTCTATGCCTCGAATTGCTTGGCTGATAGAGAGATTTTATGGAATGATCTTTGTCCCATTGTCGGCCAAATTGGGTCCAACCCTTGGGGGATTTAAGGGGATTTTAACTATGTAGAGTTCAGTGATGAAAAACAGGGAGGATGCCCTCTTAGTTCTTCCAGCCTTGATGCTCGTAATGAGTGTACTGATGACATTGCTGTATATGACCTCAGATGGTCGGGTATCAAACTCACCTGGAATAATAAAAGATTGGGCGATGCACACATTGCTTGCAAGTTGGACTGGGTCTTGGTGAATGAAGCTTGGCTCTCTGCCTTCTCTTCTTCCCATGCTTCTTTTGAGGCCCCAGACATTTCGGATCACAACCCGATCTCCCTCTTTGTTCATCCCTACACATCTTTTGGCCCCAAACCTTTTAAGTTCTTTGATATGTGGTCTTCCCATCTTGACTTCCCTTCCATTGTTAAGGAAGCTTTGACTAAGCCTGTTAATGCCTTCTCCACCCCTCTCATTGGTTTGGCCAGAAAGCTCTGGAATGTGAAAGAGGCCCTCAAAGCCTGGAATACTAACTCCTTCGGGAATATTTCTTCTCTTGTTACTGATTGTGGGAGTAGGCTTGCTTCCATTCAGTACCAGCTCCAATTGGGCCATCTAAATGCTTATCTAGCTGATCTTGAGAAGGCTGAATCTGAAAATCTTTCCTCCCTGCTTGCCCAAGAGGAAAGTTTTTTGAAGCAAAAATCTAGGGTTAATTGGTTGGAACTGGGTGGCTCCAACTCAGCCTATTTTCATCGCTCTCTGAAAGCCAAAAATAATTTCAATTCCATCCAGCTGCTTCACTCCTCAGATGGCACCCATGTTACCAAAGTAGATGAGATCAAAGAGGTGGCAGTTGATTATTTCAAGAACCTCTTCTGCCCTGATGTCTTTCCGGTTTGCCCCATTCCTAATGGCATTATTGACAAGTTCATCCCGGATAACTTGCATAATTTGCTTATTGCCATCCTTTTGATGAGGAAATTTCAGCCGCAATCCTCTCTCACAAAGCTTGTAAAGCTCCGGGCCCTGACGGTTTTAGTATTGGTTTTTTCACTTCCTCTTGCGATCTTGTCAAAGATGATGTAATCAAGGCTATCAAGAGCTTCTTGTTCAATCCTAGCCAAATTAAAGGGATCAGTCATACATTCTTTTGCCTCATTCCCAAAAAAGAGGGAGCCGACTCAATGAATTACTACAGACCAATCTCTTTGTGCAGCCTCATCTACAAGTTTATTACCAAGATCCTTGCCAACATGGTCAAACTTGTGGTTGACTCGCTGATCAGTGACAACTAATCGACTTTCATCTCGGGTAGAAGTATTGGGGACAACATCCTTCTCTGTTATGAGATTGTTAGAGGATTTGATAGAAAATTCCACTCGCCGGCTGTTCTTTTGAAGATTGACGTTCACAAGGCTTTCGATTCCTTGAGATGGGATTTCATCCTTTCAGTTTTTTTGCAAGATGGGTTTCCCGCCAGTGTTCTCCAATTGGATCCACCAATGCATTGCCTCTCCCCGCTTCTCGGTCTTAGTGAACGGTAGTCCGGCTGGGTACTTTCCCTCTTCTGTGGGTATCCGCTAGGGGTGCCCCTTGCCCCCCTATATTTTTTGCCTTGCTATGGAAGTCCTTTCTCGATCCTTGCAACTGGCCATTGATTAACAACTTATCTCTGCCATCCCCAAGTGCAAGGTAGCTGAGATGAGCTGATGATCTGATGATTTTCTCCAGGGCTGACTCATCTTCTGTGGAGTCTATTATGCATTGCTTGAATTGATTTGCCTCCATGTCGGGTCTTCTCATCAATCCTAGCAAGTCTCTAATCTTCATGGCCGGTGTCTTTGATGTTGATAAGGCTTCCTTCCTGGAGCCAACTGGCTTTGCCCTTGGCCAGCTTCCTGTCAAGTACTTGGGTTTACCTTTGATTCCTACAAGGCTCACTACCCACCACTGCACCTCAATGCTTGACCTCATTAGAAAGCGCTTCCAACTCTGGAAAGGAAAACTGCTTTCCTATGCATGTTACCTGGTGGTCAAGCGGTCGAAACAGCCTCTCAACATTCTCTGGGTAAGGCTGCATAGTTCTTGCCCCACCCGGACCTCGCACATGCGGGAGCCTTGTGCACCGAGTACGCCCTTTTTTGTAATATTGCAGTATAAAATTTTCAATTACTCAATATAATTCCCAAAATATTGGTAATTTGATTTTCTTCTTAAACATTGTTCTATTTAGAGTTAAATGAAAATTTGGGAACTCCTTTTAGATTGCTTTTGCTTCACCTCCTTGGATTGGGCCGTTTAGGCTTGTGATTGCTCCCTCCCCCCTTTACCTTTATATATTCTCTCTCCTATTTATTGCATTTTATTATTCATCCAAAAAAAAAAAAAAATGGGAACTCTTCTATTGTAGATGTTTGGGGCCTCCTGAAATGGGAGATCCTGCATTAACACTTCAATAAGCCCTTCGCGTGCAATTGGTCATGACTTGCAGCCTGAAGTTTGAGAAAGTTCTGAAACATTATTGTCAGTTCTTATTTGTATAAATTTTGATGGGCCATGATCCTATAAACATTTCTTCAACATGTTATTGTTGACTTCACTTTCCAATCAGTTGTATGCTTTATTGAATTTAGACTATTTAGTAACATTGATTCTTTTGTTGAATAAGAACTGATCTGTTTATACAGAAGTTGAAATCTTATTTCGGTGTTGTTAGTGTTGTGACGTGAAGTTTTATTAACCCTTTTTCCTCTTAAAGAATTAATTTCTGTATATAATATTCTTACAGGATGCCATAACCAAAATTCCACCCCTAAAGCCATTGTGTTTGATACTGAAGGTGTTTCTACAGCAAAGAGAACTGAATGAGGTCCGAGTTTGTGTGCAAGATTCTTCCATTTTTATGTGGCTCATCAACTCCTCTTCATGTTATTCATTTGCTTTTATTTTGTAGGTTTATTCTGGCGGAATTGGCTCATATGCTCTACTTGCTATGCTCATAGCACAGTTGCAGGTTAGGATTTCAAATTTGTTGACTATGCAGACTATTTTTTTTTTTTTCAGATGATGTCGGTCTTGTAAAATGTGTATCAAAGGCTTGTAATGACATCTTTGGTGAATTGTTTAATGAAATTAATGAACTTTCCCTTCAGATTTCTGTTCTTTTCAGTACGTGTCTTGCTCATGGTGGCATCTTTACAGGAGATGCCTCAGTTTTCCTCTAAGAAACCTTGGTTTTTTTTTTTTTTTTTTTGGTAATCAGAATATTCTACCTATAGCGTTGGTTCCCTCTACATCAATTGGAAGTGTCAAATCACATTCAGGGCTTCTTTCTTTCATTGAACTGCTTAGAAGATTGTGTATTTAAGGGTATAAGATCCATATTATGTTCTTGCAGCACAAACAAGGCCTGTAATTGATTTCCCTCTTGCATCTGCATTATCTGTTTACATTGTAGATTTGGTTCACTTCCTGAAAATGTTTAGGATATCATGGATGAAAAATCACTCTTCTGATCTTATTACTCATTGAGATCTTGCGGATGAGATTTTTTGGGTGTGGGGGACTAATGCTAATGTAGGCCTAGTACCCAATTAAACAACTTGGTACCAACTTTACAGGAGGATCACAAGAAACTGACAAACAATACAAGACAGTCCCATGGATGCTGAAATATCATGAGATCTCAGAAACTAGAAGGTAAGTTCCAAATCAGTAATTCACCCACAGCATCACATCCAATCATGAATACAGATCTATAGTGCCATCAAAGGGAGGGTCTGAGATGCGTATCTCACAGAGAAAATATGGGCAGGATTCAACTAGAGGATCATTGATCTCAGAAGAAACTTGAGGCTGCTGCAGAATTCGTAATCTCAGTGAACAGCAAGAACAGGAAGGCTGTCTTCAAATATGGAACTTGATGGCTAGACTCTTCCATATTGAGAACACCAGGCAGCATCAGTCAGCACCGTTGGATACTTCTCTGAAGTTAGGTGCAGAATCCCGAAATAGAAACAAAGAGGGAGGGAAGAAGAAGAAGACGAAGAATAAGAATAAGGGGGATAAGGGATAGGGGACTATCTCAGTCTCACCCACGGCCTCTCACCGTCACTGCATCTCACAGCTTCTGAGCCAAAGCATTCTCTCCTTTTTCCTTTAAAACTCAAATCGTGGTCTATATTCAGCCTTGTTCTTTATTTAAATAGCAATCAATTACAACCAAAGTCTTCTAGAAATAAAATAAAATCCTAATAACAATCTAATTAACTAACAACTAAAGAATCCTAAAATAGAAATTACCCATTTCATAAAACAACTCTAAAAAATAGAAACTTCTGTAGTCTAATAAATCCCCCATGCAGGGTATGACTGAATCCTAAAATATAAGATGATGCATGCTGGGAATATCTTCCATATTCCTCTCCACGTAATTAGCAATTGGCCTTCAACTTGATCTTCATACAGCTGGCCATGGGCCCACGAAATCTGGACCCAATCTCCCTAGAAAAATATCCAATGCAAGCTCCCATACTTGCGTCCATATTGTGCTTCTCAAGTCCTACTGCAAGCTATTTCCTCCCCCAAAAGGTCTCACATGTGGACGAAATCTGGAAATTATCTCCTTAAATCAGCAAGTTGAGGGCAAATTAGTTATCTTTTTAATGCTGGTCGATATCCCAATAAAGCTGCTGATCGATCCCTATTATATGGCAGAATATTGGTTTGAACACGCTGGATCGAAGGGCTTGAATAAACCCCGAAAATGACCCAAATTCGGACCCGATTTGGAGCCCCATCAATGTACTGATACTGCATCAAATGCGAAATCTGCTAAATGTAGGACCTTTGACTGCAAAATATCATTGTCCTAAAATTAGGGAGCTACTGTTTAGCCTCCATTGTTTATCTATCTTGAATTCCTGATCTTTATTTTAAGACTAAAATGGAATTCTTCTTGCTGGCGCTTGCACTGTATCATTTTCATAGCTAGTAACTCCTCTTTAATCATTCTCATTTTAAAAGCCCCCCTCCCCCCGGGGGGGGGGGGGAAAGAGAACTTGCAATGTTTCTTTTAATGAATCACATTACATCATACACCAGAAAGTTTTGTGACTCAATTTAGAAAATGGTAATATGTAAGTATTAGCAATTGTATTTAAATCATTCATGTTTATTTCTTGTTGTAACTGCCAATCAATCAGATAAGTACATTCAATTTTGGGGAGGGACTTAATGAGATGTCACATTTTTAGATGAAAATCTTGGAAGATGAAAATAAATCTATATTTACATACCCTTAGGAATTCAAATTTTGAATTAACTAGGCCTTGTCCCGACTCAGGCTACACAAATTTTCCATTCAACTTTATTTAAAGTCATAAGCTCTTTGTACCTTGTACTCAATAACCATGCACTACAATAAGTTGGCCAGAGATAGCAACAAGAACAACAAGATCCAAAACCTTATGCCAACTTAATGGGGTTGGCTACATGGATATTCCAAGCAAGGACGAGCATAAGGATCCATGCAAAAAGATTGATGGGTTATGATGCAGATGCGGCTGCCCTTTCTTGGTTGGACCAGCATGACCGGCTTTGGAAGCCAAGAGCCAAGAAGAACCGGTCCAGCCCAGGGTTTTGGTCCAACAAGGGTTGAAAATAAAATTAGTAGTTTACCCAGTATTTTATTTCATGCTTTTAGTTTCCAAACTTGAACGTAGGAGTAGGATTTATTTCCTTGCTTTGGTTTCCTTTTATAGTTGTTTCCTAATTTAGGCTAGTTTCCATTTCAGTTAAGTTTCTAATTTCATGTTCCTATTTTTCTATATATTGGTTGTAATCGACTGAAGATTTAGAGAGCAATTTGATTATTGAATGAATGTGTGAGTGTGATCCTCCTTTTCCCCATCTCTACTCTGATTTTCCTTCCCTTCCCTAAGGGTTCTCCATCAACTTGGTATCAGAGCCGAAGGATCCTATTCTTTCCCCATCTTTCTTCTTCCCTTCCCATTCTCTGTGTCGGATTCCACCGATACTGAGAACACTGAAAAAAAAAAAAAAAAGAAGCCATCGCTCACCCACCCCATCCCTTCAATCCTACTGAAAACCAAAGGGTAACCCCTCGGCCCTCTGTTTTTTCTTTCCCCTTCAATCAAAACCCTTCTAGGGTTCCAGATTGTGAAAAAAAAAGGCGAGAAGAGCGGCAAGAAGTAGCAGCAGAAGAAACTGAAGTAGAAAAAAAAAAAAAAAAAAAAAAAAAAAAAAAGGGAAGGATATACAATTATGATTGTTACAACTT
>NW_024868238.1:177053-191560 GCF_013358625.1 Macadamia integrifolia | reverse complement strand
GGGGGGGGGGAGGGACTTGTGATCTGTACGAACTTGCAATTAATTAAAAAAAAAATTCCAGCAAGCAACCAAGCATGGAAAAACCCTTGACTAGGAACAAACCCACGAGAAAGCAATGAGTTTAAAAACAAGAATTTGGGGGGGGGGGGGGAGGACTCGAACTTGTAAAGCTTGGAAGAAATAAAGAGGGTCATATGGCAGAATTGAAACTCTTAACATAGTCACACATTCAAAAGAAGAGGTACAACATTCAAAGAAATAAAAGGCTGCTACTTGCTTATAGACACTGAATCTGCAGCAGCCTGTAACATGACATGATCGCCCCATTCACCGGTCTTGGACATATTTTTTTAAAAGCAGCAAGGACATTCTCATAATATCATTTTCTTTGTAGGCCTCATGAACTGTGATGGTCCTGCTATCTATGAGAGAAATTCAGGGCCCTGCACTAGTTCTTTTGCTCACCACTCCTTATGCCTCTTATAAACATTGCTTGGCTTTTGCAAAGTTTTTGAATTTCTTTTCTAGTTGAACCTCTTGGCTGATCTCTTCTCTGATGTCTTTGTTTGATTATCAGACGCATTGGAGAGGACAGGTTTTCCATGATTCCCAAACTAAGCCCGAACATAACTTGGGAGTCCTTCTAGTATGTCCTGCAGCAGCACTACTCTGTGGTTTTCATATTGTATCTCGGATGAAGCTTTTTCCTTCGATTACGCATTAGATAAATAAATTCTGATTTGATTTTTTTTTTTTCACTTTGCGAATACAACCATAGATAATATTGATGGTTCCATATAATTCTAATCCTTGTTATATGTTGCTTTGGAGAATAGGTCAACTTCTTTGACTTTTATGGTCATAAACTGAATACTTGGGATGTTGGTGTATCCTGCAAAGAGCCAGGAACCTTTTTCTTGAAGATTAACAAAGGGTAACATTTGGAATGTTTACTTTGTAAAATTCGTTATTACTGATTATAGTATTTCTTTAGTTGTTTAGTTGTCAGGGCTTTGAATCTATTAGTGCTTGAGTGGAAATTTATTCTCTTGCTTGCCTTGGTATGGAATTGTCTTAGGTTCTTGAATGCTAAACGACCGTATCTTCTGTCCATAGAGGACCCACAGGTGACCCTTCGATGTTGATGCTTAGCCTGTGTTTTCATTTTTTGGGAGGCAATTGTGCATGTCCTTAACTAGTTGAAGTTTTCCTGGATTATGTAGGCACCGGATAATGACATTGGGAAGAACTCTTTCAACTATTTTCAGGTTCAATGTTCTCGGATTTCATTACTTTCTTTTTCAATTAGCGTGTCACTCATAATTTCATTTCGGTAGAGCTTAAAATAAATTTATAAATTTAACATGATACCTATTGGAGCATCTGTTCTTCACAGAAGGTCTATCCTTTATTCTTGTAGTTTTGCATCTGTTCAAAAATATTTGTTGTTGTATCATCGTTTCTTACTGTTGAGTCTTGTGAAGGTGTCTCCAAATCATTATTAGTGGCTTGGAGTGCATATTTAATGTAGACTAGGATAGGGCTAACCAAGTCTCAATCTGCAGGAACTTTGAAACCAAAGAACAACCAAACAACCACCACAACAATCCACAGCAGGCTAGTAGTAAACTGAGATAACAGAGTATAATTCTGACAGTCGAAATCAATAATTCAGGAACACTGTAACTAGCTAACAGCCAAGGAAATTAATGACTCAAATCATCAAATTAAAAGGCTAAACAATAGGCTATATGATCAGCAGCCCTTCAGCAGACAAAACAAAAACCAGAACTCAAATCTGGGCAGACATCACTATCGGCCAGAATTGAAGAAAAGTCCATAACAGTTGAACTAATGGTCTGATCAGCTAAGATTGGGATTGAGTCCTCTTCTGGATGGGTCTAACACTCGACCCAAGTTATAGGACAATCAGGGGCAATAGGAGATAAAACAGAGAATCTCAAACCCAGAATTCTGTAAACAGATCAGAGCACTTACCTGAGAGGCTGAATGAGAATTAGGGCAATAAGAAAAACCAGAAATAGGGAGGATCCACTCGGACTTCTCGCTGCAAAGTGTCAACTGGATCAGACACAAGGAAACCCAGCAGAGGCTAGCGGCAGCAGCAGCTTGAAACTTTTCATTAATTCAAATCGTGGGCATTGTGTATGGGCCCTTCTTTATTTATAATGATGGGGGGAGTGTTTACAAATAATAGAAACTCAAAGTTACTACAACTGAGTTACTAGAACTACTAACATGTAGTTACTAAAAACTGAAATTGTAAACTAATGAAATTAGAAACTAACTTATAGCTGGAATTAGAAACTAACAATAGACTGATATTAGAAACTAAAGTATTACTAATTTTAGAAACTAAGAAACCCCCATCAATAGCGCAAGTCGTGGGCCAATAAGTAAGATCTGGTCGACCCAATCAGCCACTAGGGTCGACCCTCTTCTTCCTTCTTGAGTGTAAACCTTCAAGTCTGCATCAGTATTTGGCTTATATCTGAAGCATTTGGCTGATTAGCTTGTTTGTCAGGGTTTACTGACATTAGTTACAAATTGGCTTGACAAAAAATCACTAACTAGTTCAGCTTTAGGTTTTCTACAATTAATGGGTTTTAGGTTATTTGACCGAGTTGGCACCAACTCATCCTCAGCCTCATTTTGAGTTTCTGACTTGTTACAAGTGGATGTGCTTATTCATTTCTAATGCTGCACTGAGAAAGTTATGCTATCACTGGTGCAAATATTAAAATAAAATCAAATGTCAACATGGCTCTTTAACAGGACCAAGGAGCTCCTATGTTGACTTGTTTATGCAACAATTGAAAATTTAGTGTTGTGAATAGGAGAGTAAAATTATGATTGCATAGAGACCACTCCTGACGGCTGCAGCTTTATTAGCTCTTTTCAAGTTTAGTGGCTCGACTAGTGTCTGCCCTTCACTGTCAACCTGATAAGTAAATGCATCGAGGATCATATAGCATGATCAATGACTCAATAATTTACCGCCGTTTAATGTGTGCAAAATTTTACTTCCGATTTTAGGTTTAACTGCTTGAGCAGTTCAGAGTTCTGGATCCATCTAATTGGGGATATGTTGAATCTCATAGTATCCCAGTGACCTTTCTGGTGTGCCTTTTCTACACTTGTACATTTCTTCCTTTATTCATTTTCCTATTTTCTTCTATTTAATGAAAGTGGTGGAGGGTCGGTTAGGGAAGAAGGGAAAATCTGAGATGAGACTCGAGAGTTGGAGGAGAAAAGAGGAATCACACAGAGAAGAAGGGTGAAAGGAAGGATCTCACAACGGCCACGCAGGCTTCAAACCAATCAACTAAATTCATCTCTTCGTCCAACTACTCCCATTGTTGGTTATAAATCTAATTTGTAAAACCCAAAAGGTAAAGATTCCTAATACTTCCTAAAACTTAAACCAACAAAAATAGAAACTCAATAAAACTCAAATTAGAAACTTCCCTACTAGGCTAATAGCTACCCCCAAAATGAAAGATTACACGACTTTCCCAAATAAAATAAATCCCAAAATGTTTTTATGTACTTGTTTTACTCCTTGTGATGCATCACTTTGCAATATGCTCTCCGATATTGGATTCAATTTTTCATGTCATAATAATTCTTTCTTTGCCATTGTTATGAGAATTCACCAGTGTCTTATTATTTCTTTTCCCTGGTCTGTTTGGTTGCAAGTCTAGTAAAATAACTTCTGAAATAAAAAAAAAAAGGGGCAAGAGAACCCTGTCCACTTGCGCAGCCACTGCCCTAGTGCGTAGGGCAATGCTAGGCTGTTCAGAGGCATCTGAGCATGGGGGCAGCGCCCTCTTTTCACGCCCACCTATGTCTGGTTATAGAGACACGCAAGCAGGCAAGGTTCTTTTCTCCAAAAATAGAGGAAGGGGGGGTGGGGGGGAGGGAGGGGTAGCTTTGCAATCATGATTGTAGTGTCTAAATAAAATTCTTCTGTAATGATTGGATTTCACTTCCCTTCCCTTTATTTTCATTGCAACCAAATGGAGCCATAAGAGTCCCGGATCCACATTAGAAAGCTCGGACATTGAAATATTTTATTAGTCTTTACTAAAGATTCACTTCATTTAGAAGTTGATTTCTTGTCTCTGTTACAGATCAGGTCAGCTTTTGCGATGGCTTTCTCGACATTGACTAATGCGAAGACAATTATAGGTTTGGGTCCTGACAGGAGCATTCTTGGGACCATTATAAGACCAGACCCAGTTTTATTAGAACGAAAAGGGGGCGCCAACGGAGAGATGACTTTTGATAGCTTGATCCCCGAATCAGGCAAAGTGGTGCAGCCACAGTTCAGGAATGATAATGAATTCTTATGTAATTGGCAGTTGGATGAGGACGAACCACTGCCAAGGGGGGATAATGTTGCTGTGGAAGATAGTCGGCATTCCTCACGAAAGAGGAAAGCTTTCAAGGAGAAGTTTAAAGCCAAGGGAAAGGAAAATGGGGAGATGTCAAAGAAAAGACATGAAGAAAGTGCAGTGAGGAAGAAGGGAATTAAGAAGCGGTTTAGAGAATCAAAAGACCACCAAGATGGAGATGACAGATACGGTGGCGGTGGTTATTGTGCTAGACAGTCCCCATGGAGTCGTAGCTGTTAGAATTTTGCATGTCCATTTCTCTGGCACATGAGGGCTTAAATAGTGATTAGACCTTAAGTTATACAAGAGAGTTGCAAATGCATGTGATATCAGCCTTCTGCAAATGTCAGATTACCGAAAATACAGTTTTGACAGCAGATTATCTGAGTGTAACGTTATGCCTACAAGTTGTTCAAGTTAATTTTTCATGAAGCATTCTAGTGATGAAAGAGAAGTTACAATTCCTGGTACCCTTGCAAAATTTTACATCCTAGCTTCCTTCTGCCTTTGCACAAGAAAACTATGAAAGCTAGTTGCTAAGAAAAAGTTAGAACCATAAATTATATATCCGAAATAGAGGAGGATGTTTAGTAATATTTCATTTAGTTGGGATTTTTTTTTTCTCCCTGTAATTTTCCATTCCTTGAAAGCCAGTGGATGCTAGAGCCAGTGAAACGCTAGTTACTAATGCGTAAGGACCGAGATTGAATTAGAGTTATCTTCTTCCGTCCTACTTAATCCAAAGAAATTGCTTTCTTTCTAATCAAGGGAAATTTTTCTTTCCAAACAGCAGATGAAAATGATGTGTAGGGTGACTTTCCCTCGGCATGGCAGTTGAGAGATGAGAGGTTTCTCTAGCCATAAGTTTAGATCCTAGAGCTGAGCATCTCCTCACCTTGTACCTTAAGTGATGGCCATGTGGCTGCCTTTATGGGGCTGGAATTTTGTGGAAGCCAGTCCCAAGGCACCTGCACATGTATGACCTTTCGGTAAAATCTCATTCATGGTACTGAGTATAGACAGAATGCAGACTAATATGATTGATCTATCAATATCTTTCTTTTTGGTAGAATCTATCAATATTGATCTTAATGATATGATACATAATCGATACATACAAGTATCTTTTTATTTTATTTTATTTTATTTTTTATTTTATTTAATCTACTGTCTTAGTAAGCATTGCTGGCCAATGATCAACCTACTGGACACCTATTTCTACATATATCCATCTACTCATACATGCATGCGATAGGATTTGATCCCACAACCTTCTCCTGTGGGCGCCGACTCTTCAAACCGAAGTTGCCACCATTAAGCTAAGTTAGTGTTTCTAATACATACTAATACACTCGATACACATGTTGTCAAAACTCAAATCTTACTTTCTGAAAGAAAACTTCTTTGTAATTGATGATTTGGATATATTTGAAAACGGCATAAATGATTTGGATATGGATTGTCATAAATGATTTAGGATCAATAATGTAAATATTTGTTGCTATGAAAGTATTTAAAAAAAAAAAAAAGTTCAGTAGTTGTGTATTACTATATTTTTGTTTATATGTTATTAGTAAGTATAATATAATTATTAACTAATGTATATTACTTTATGCCACTTATACTAAATGGTATGTCTATGTGGAGATTACTTTAAGGTGAAATCCTAATATGCAAATATATATATATATATATATTTTCAAAATATTTTTAATTGATTGCTTGTTACTTATTAGTAGGTTTGGTAAGACACTTGCCAACGAAGAATTGAATCACATAGATGCCATGAAGACAGAAAAAAACCCGACATTGGTTGGATATCATCATTGCTTATTTATGGTGCAAAATTCCTAAAAAAATTTCTTTTGCACATATACTATAAGCATATCTATAAGTATCAAAATGTATCTATCATTTTTTAGCGTCTCTCTGATAAGTCTCTAAGACATCTCTTAAAACCATGGTTACCGAATGATTGCATTGACGTAAATGGGAGGTACAACAATAAACTCAGCCTCATCACAACTTAATGCGATCGGCTAAATGGATTTGAGAAAAAAACACAAGATAGGAGAAATGGAAGAAGGAGTAATGAGAGTAAACAGAAATAAAAAGAAATTAAAAAAAGAAAGAAGCCCAGCACTAGCAAGTAAGAAGAATCTCAACTAGATGCCCTCCAATTCGCTCTATCTGAGATCATACTTGGGATAAGATAGGCTATGCATGTCATTTGTCACAACTTCTCCTATGGTCATTTTAGATATATCCTTATCTCTTTTTTCTCCTTCAATTGAAATCAGATCACTCCTCCTTAGTGGGAACATACCTAGGTCTCTATTGAAAATGATCATACCACCTTAAATGACTTTCTCGGAATTGTCATTGATCGGAGCAACTCTCAGCTCAGCCCTAATATGTTCATTCCTTACTTTATCTTTCCTGGTTTTGCTGCACATCTATCTTAACATTCTCATCTTTGCTACACATAGTTTCTCTATATGACACTTCTTAACAATCCGACATTCCCCCATACATCATAGCCGATTGTACAACATTTCTATAGAATTTTCCTTTAAGCTTTAAGAAATACATCGATCACACAAAACCCTAGACACCTCTCTCCATTTCATCCATCTCACTTTAATTCTCTGTGAAACAATATCCTCAATGTCCTCTTCTTTATTTATTGGAGGGTAAATGCCAATACATGAGATGTACATTAAATTTGGGTTTGGAATTTGAAGGCCAGTTCACCCCATACCCTAGGTATCCAATTGTCGGATCAAATCATGGTTGAAATTATTCCTGAAAATCTGAGCAAATTTGCCCAACCTTATGAGCAGAGTAAACTTCGGATGCAATATGATTATGAGATATCGTTCAGTTTGTCAAAAAAAAAAAAAAAAAAAAAAAAAAAAAAAAGGGAAGGAAGACAGCAGCTCAGCATTTCCTTGGTCAAAGCCCTCTAAGACCTCAAACGGAATTCAGGCCACAAAATACAAATAACTGGGGGCTAATAACATAAACATAAAAACCTGACTTACCGATTGAGAGAGAGAGAGAGAGAGAGAGAGAGAGAGAACTTGAGTGGCCATGTTGAACAATTGTTTGTCAATCTAGATTGCTGATAATCAATACTTAACTTTATTGGAGGTATAACCTCAAGGTGTGATAATTCAAAATTATGTTTTACTTGGTCTAATGTTTCCTTCTTTTTTTGGTTTTTTATATCCTAGCCCTAACTGTTAAGTTATAAGCTATGGATATAAGTCGATGATACTCATTTAAAATACAAACATTTGAGAATTCTTTAATTATAGTCCTGATATCTAGGAGTAATGTGAAAATTTCCCAAGACCAACATCCCATGCTTTGATCTTCAAGTCTACCTAGCTCTGACAATCAGTCCAGATGCCTATAGTTGTGGCTCTCGATTTTCTTGCTTTTTACAGTCCTTGGAGCATTCTCATGACTTTGGATTCATAAATGATCCCTATACATCCAAAGTTCATAGAAACATAAACAAATTCTTTATCAAAAGGTATTACCGAAGCCCATCCAGCCTTAACAGTATGTTTAGAGTAACTCTCTTAAAACACACACACACACATATATACTAGAAAACATTAAAAAAGTGAATAGTAAACACATCCCTAGGGTACAAAATTCTCTTGGTTAGCTTTTTGGAACATGGTACCTCCAAAAATTGAAACACCAATTAAGCACAAAGGATAATGGATCTGGTGTAAGTCCTAAGATTTCATTACTTCAAATTGAGTGTAACTTGTTACTTTAAAATTTTCAATTCTCTTATCATTCACAAATAGTTCTATCTACTGTCTTTAGTTACTAAAGAAAAATAAACACGTTATTTGTATGGCGTCTTCAGTTTTATAGAGGGTGAACCCCCAATACCTAAGATATTTCAATTCAGTCAATGTGTTCATAAAGAAAATTTCAAATAAACAAAGGAGAAGTACGATGTTAAGCAGAGAGAGATATAATACAAATTTTGAATCCGTAGTTTCTTACAGTGGTAATCAATTGAACCATGAACCAAAGCATATTGAACAAATGCATGTTGCATCAAAATTTGGATCTATATGTATAAAGTGACAATGCTAAAATCAGTTCGACACAATTTCTTGCTATATATCAACAAATTCTTCACTGATCTGTCTAGATTTGTCTAGTGATGAAATTGGAGATACTCCATCTACAAGTAGAAGAAATTTCTTAGAAACCTCATATGACATGTCAATGATGACACTTGATATTAGAAAAAGATGCAAAAGCCAATAAGTACTTTGAAGTTTACAGAAATTTCATGATGAAAGTTACTCGAGAATATATCCTGAAGTTCTAAAATCCATTGAACTCGTAATATTTAAGGAGTAATTTATTGATGAAATGTGTGCCAACATTTTTTTTTTTACAATTGGACAAAACTATTTTTCCTTTCACTATGTAAGAAAAGCACTGATATCCTTGGTATCCTTGGAATATTACCATAAAAACAGGGACTACATGGGCTAAAACATCAACTGCAGCCATTTCAAAAGCTCTTGGGAAAACCTCATGTTGTTGGCCACCACTCAACTTCAATTTTCCATTAATATATCAACACACTCGTGTCAGCTAATGAAACATTTCATGGATTCTATATGTGAAATTTAGTCAACAAACACAACAACAAATATAAACTAAACCCGCATCATAATATGGGACACAAGTTCAGCTTAAGTAATCATATTGGATAGAACTAAAATAGAATAAATTTCAATAGGATGTATGGTAAATGGACTTGTAAAAAGCATCTCCTTGGCTCCAGTATCTAGGTTTTCAAGAAACTCTGTAGCTCTCCCCTATATTCCGGCCTTCTTAGCAGCCCTTAAAAGAAATTCCCACATTCAAATTCCAAATAATCCCAAAAAACACTAATTTTTCAGAAGGATAGGTATTGAGCAATTATTATCTCCACGATAACACGATCTAATGCTATCTTCTACTACAAAGTAAAATAAAAAGTCAATTCCCCTTTAATCATACATATTAGCTCAGAAGCTTTTCAGAGGTGAAGAAAAATTTAACCTTTAAGAATACTTAGGTATTTGGTCAGATGGATGATAGCATTCAACAGTGAAGGAATGAGCTATGAATTTTGTTTAACATTGTTTAGGCTCTTATAGCGCAACATAATGCTTGCAAAAGGGAGAAAGAACTTCTTGATCATTTGTCTGGTCTACTTAAACATGAGGATTGTTCTCTTCAATAAAATCCGGAGTCAACGGACGTAGTTTGGTGACTCTAGCATGGTTATTTCAGTATCTTTGAAAGTTCTCTTCAATAAAATCCGGAGTCAACGGACGTAGTTTGGTGACTCTAGCATGGTTATTTCAGTATCTTTGAAAGTTAAAAAATATATTAAATACACACTTTACAATTCTATTGAATTTCGACTCTAGTATGGTTATTTCTATCTTTACTCATTCTTGATTCAATATTAATTTTTTTTTCATATGCTGCAACATCAATATTCAGATGTAACTTTTAAAATAACCACGTAAATCATTATAAGCTTTTACTTATTTTCAACTAAGAGATGGCACACCCTAGCCAACCAAAAATGTTAAAGCGTCAATCTAACCCCTATAATAAAAAATAAAAAAAAAAAATAAAAAAAAAAAAAAAAAAAAAAAAAAAAAATCAACCACGGAAACAATTATGATAACTTTGTCTTCTTGTCATTGAAACTCATGACACTAATGATTTTTCAAGAGTCTTACCTAGATTCTTTGGATAAGAAACAAATAGAAATAGTTGTTGACATAGAAGAAGCTTCTAATTGCTTATGCAAAAAATAGATGAAAGTTCAGTTCATAGATCTCTTGGAGCGGAAAATTGATAGTGCAATCACTAGAGCGAATTGTAGGAATATACCCAGTATGGACTCGTCCTTACTGTCCGAGATAACTTGTGTTGGAGGGAGAAAGGTAGTGTTAATATATGCATTGGTTTTTTAGAATATGATAAAAAAAAGAGTCTGTAGAGGGAAGTTTTAAGAAATAATATAATGAAAAGAGACCTAGTTTCTTAAAAGAAGTCGTATATTATGTTTTTCCCTAATTAGGATGGCATCACGGAGTGATATATTAGGTGGTTTACTTATTAAGGTGCTAATAAATGATTCCAAGTAAGGAAGTAGAGTTATAATAAAAAAAGATGAAGGAGGTTTAGGGAATCACAAGCTTAGGACATGAAACAACAATAAATTAACTTGGACATGATCTTCAAGAATAAAGAGACCAAAAGCAAGAGCAAGTTTCCAAATGATTATACATATATATATATATATATATATATTTCCTTTTTGGGTTAGTGAAGTGAATCCAGTTAAATAAAAGAAAGTGTGAGGATACTCTTTAACTTTTCTAACTTTGTTTTTGGAGCGTCTTGTGTTGCCTGAAGAATGAGATATGAGCATATAAGGTTCAAGAACCCAAACTTGAACATGGGATCGAGCTTCCTCGATTTGAAATCTGTTGGATCTTGACCTAAAATGCATATCAAATATGTATTATTGGAAATCCATGATAGGATTTGTCCTTTTCCAATTCTGATTCTTGAAATCATTTATCTTTTGTTTCAGTGTTCACTTGACATTGTCACATTCTCTTTTCCTTCTCAACTTTAGATTTTTTGAGAATCAACAGTAGGGGACAAAACCTCTCCATTAACAAGGAATAGTTGAATGAAAGGAGTTAAAATTTCAAACAATTAAAAATACAAAATTAAAGCAGGAAACTATCAAATCAAACAAGTTCTCTTATTCAACAATTTGTTATTGAACTTAAAATCTAGTAACCCAATGTAGGAACAAAAGGAAAATATACCCCCTCTTTTTCCACCTGAAGTGATGAAGAAGAAACTATGTGAAGTAAAGATATCAGATTGAGAGATAATGAAGGACAAGACCTCCATAGAAAAGAAATTTTCAGATGCTTGGCTGAACATCGGGGCACCAAAAGAATAGTAAAAATATGAATAAAGCAAAAATTATTTTTAAAAGTTTATTTTTGTTAGCAATTTAAAAGTTCATTTAGCAATTCAACATTCCCCAGTAGTAACCTCATAAACACATTAAAGGATAACCATACATGGCACGCTACTTTACTTCATTAAAAAAATTGGCGATTCTTCTCAAACATTTCCAAACAACCATACCATTACAAGCCGGGATTGTGTATACCACTCTCTTTTCTTTTCACATGAAGCCTTAATGGGCAATAAATAAATTAAAAAAAAATAATAAAAAACCATTCTGTCATATACGCATATACCTCAATAAAAAAAAAATCATAAAAAAAAAAAAATGTGAGAGAGCAGCTTTTCCGAGATAACAGATCTTGTAAGTACAGGGGCCTCTTATCTGAAACGTATCCATCAAGCATCTCTCGAAAGTCTGAGAATATGGGTCGTCCATCCTCGGCGCATAAACCTGATCCAGATGATTCAGATCTGATTCAAATCAAAAGACTTAAAGAAAACAAATAATGAGAAAATCTAAAGAATTGATCGATTGATGCAGACCTCGTTGTCGTAAGCATCGCCGAAAGAGAGGCTGATTCTGTCTCGGAATCTTACTTATAATCAACTCTTTTTTGTGGTCACTGTGTATGAACAGCTGCTCCTCCCGGTCAGACTCTGGGTAGCGTAAGCATCACCGAAATAATAAAATGAAAATTGGGTTTTTTTTCTTCTTCTCAAGGATTAAACTAATGAAATCAGAAAAAAAAAAAAAAAAATGACATTGTTAGCGTACCTGGGTTTGGGTGTTTTGGATCTTGAAGGATTTCGACTCTTGAGGTTGTGGAGTGGTGATGGATGTCGCATTTGAGACAGCGAAGAAGAATAGGACGAAGAGAAGCGAGGCCGGGTTGGCTATTTTCACAGATGCACGCTTGAGAAGATGGGAAAGTGAGAGAAGGAGATTGAGAGTTGATTCGAGATAGGTGGCCTTATGCCGATTCCGCCTTATGCTCTCTCACTTTCTCTCTTTCCAAGTTGCAAATTTTTCAAAGACCAAATCCTTTCTGTGGTTATTTCTATGATGGTTGCAAGCCCGAGACTGTGCATGTGTAGGGACCATCCTCTAAGGTCTCCTATTAGAACGCCTTCGTTCCCAATGGAGTTTGGTATGGCTTAAATCTCTGCAACTCCAACATCGTCGACGACATTTCCAGTTCCATCCCCGCTTGTAATGGTATCTTAGGTCTGTACCCTCTTCCGCTAATGATTCTGTATCTCAGGGGTTGTGTGTTGAAAGGTTATCTCGCTCAGGGCGGAGAGGGAGAAGTAGGGGTCAGATTCTGTATTCCTCTCTTTTTCCAACCATTTGAAGAAGGGAGAAAAGTGGGAAGATAGAAGGATGCGTCTTTTGGATTTTGGGAGGTGTCTAAAAGCGGGAAGATAGAAGGACATATCTTTTGGATTTTGGGAGAGAGAGAGAAACTCCCAGCGACGTGTCTTTTAAATTATCAATTTTGGGGGTTATTTGGTCAGTTTGTAAAACAGTAAATTAAATTTGGCCACTTTAAAAAACTGGTAATTCCGACATAATTGGGTTTTTAAATTAAGCAAAATGGTCGTGTACGTGTAGAAAAATAGGAATGCGGAACGTTCGGAGCTCGATGAATGTTCACGTAAGTGATATGATTGACACATGTTAAATATGTTAATCCTGCTAACAGAGTTGTAAACAATTACAACTCTGTTTAATATTATTAATATTTAAATAAATAAATAATAAAAATCCCAATATAAGTAGACTCCTCTTTTCATTCCACTTAGAAATCTCGATCTTCTCTTTCTCTCTCTCCTTGCTTCTTCTTCAAGGTTGTTCCTTCTTTTTTCTTCCTTTTTCACCGCTCTCCAGTCTAATTGAAGTTTTGTTTACCAATTTTAGTGAAGATTTGCATCCATGGTAAATTCTCATAGGTTAATAATATCTACCCAATAAGTAATAATAAAATCCTAGATATTTAATAGCTTTGTTTACTTTATAAATTCAAATTTGTCTTTTGCCATACATGCAAACTTTACTATCCAAATCCCTTTCCTGATGATTAATATGTAAACATGGTATTTGGATATGTGTGGCCAAGTCTCTCATATGCTCAGTGCCTAAAAATAGTTATGTTGATTTTTTTTCTTATCTCATCCTATTTTTGAGAGAGAGAGAGAGAGAGAATTGAGATTTCCCAACAAAATCGAAGGAAGAGTCTGCTTATATTGGATTTTTATTTATTATTTATTTATTTATATAAAAAAATATCAGGAAAATTAAGTAACCACGTCCGTCATCTCTCCACCCTAAAAACTAGGAATCAGTTACAATATAAAAAACTAATAGATGGTTTAGATTAATCTAAACTTAAATGGACAGTTAATATTAAAAGAAAGTGAAAATAAGATTGTAATATGTACGTCATGCTACCACTCGCCCTTTAAATTATCAATTTCGGGGCTTATTTGGTCAGTTTGTAAAATAGTAAATTAATCAAACCGTTACGTTTATCATTTGTAATTTAATTGGGAAATGGGATGCATTTGAGTCAATTTATTTAGCCAATGGGGATATTTGAGTCAAATGAAAAAGTTTGCCAAAAAACAGCAATACATCCTTTTATAGGGTACATAGATATCTATATATTACCTAGATAAGGCCAGAACATGGGGAAGAAAACTAGTGCAGGTTTAAAGCCGACATCCACTTATTAATATTTTTCATAATTGACATTGGGTAGGCTGGCATTAAAAAATCATATAATGGTTCCTAACATTCCATAAGAAATAACATGTTATAAAGAAGACTGAATATAAACGACATATCCTTTTTAGAGAACAAAGAAGATGTAGTAAGATTGTTAAACAAGAGAGGTAAAGCTGGAGCTTGGAGGTAATCTGACCTTCTAATAAACCTTCTGCCCACATATCCTCTTAGAAAACTAACAAGAAATAATAATATGCCATCTATCATTCATGTGCAAAAATTGAACGTTTTTTTTTTTTTTTTAGCATAGCTACTCT
>NW_024868238.1:156470-175586 GCF_013358625.1 Macadamia integrifolia | reverse complement strand
TTGAACCATATCGGACCAACCCAATTTGGAATGGTTTGACTCAAACCAAACTAAACCAACCTGAACTTGACCGACCCTGAAACCCAACCTGATTATTAATTTTTTACCTATATTTTGACCCGTTGGGTCTGTCGGCAGTCAAACTTTCGGGCATTGATCGAAATATTTCGTGATACTATTTGAACTAAAAATAGAAATAAGAAAAACAAAAAACTTTTTGTTTTTATTTCTATCCTAATTCTATTTATATTTATGCTTTAGAAACAATTTATAGAAGAAATTTTATTTATGTTTCAATTTTTTCCATGTTTGTATTTTTGTTTATGGCAGCACCAGTTTCTTTGTGTTTCTACTTATTTTATGCATATTTTAAGGATTGTATGCTTATTTCTATTTATGTTTAATATTCCCAACTTAGTTTCTATGAATTTAGGATGCTAATTATGAAAAAATAGATAAAAATAGGTGTTATTTTTGTATGTATATAATATTTTAGAACACACTACAAGAGAACAAGGTATTTGCGTTTTTTAGCGACTGACGTAATTTTTATCCCCTAAATATACCATTTGGGACGGATATAGTTTCGTTGCTACATCTGTAGAATTTGGGATAGATATCTTACCGTCGCATTATTTGAGACGGAAGTTTTCGTCGGTACTGTGATTGAATTCTATATCTATTACAACGGATTATTTTCTGTCCCTAAATAAACCATAGATTGGGCATATAAAGCCATTTGGATTTTATTTTCAAAATAAATTCTCTAAAATATTAGTTCCATTTGATGATTATGTAAATATTAAATTTGTATGGATTTATCTCATGTTAATATTTTGGGTGGTATAATTATTAAATGTTGTCTAGTTGGATCTAGTAATGTGTAACAACAAGGTCACTATATTATGTATGTGAGAAAAATGATTTTTTTTTATACATAACCTTTAGGGGCTGATATTTTCCATCTCTAAAAGCATATAAGCCTTTCTTGATTGGGATAAAATTTATTTATATCTATAAGGAGGGCACTATTCATAACAGGAAAATTCTGTCTCAAATGAAATAGTATTTAAATAGTTTACGACAATAAGTAACTATGTCAAATAATTCATCCTCTGTAGAGACAAATATTTTGTCACTACGATGAAAATGTTCATCTAGAAAAATGTCGCAATTGACCCCTTAGGGACAGAAAAATCTATCTGTCTCTAAAATTATACGACAACAGATGTAACGAGAAATGTTCGATGGAAATTTTTATTGTCCCTAAAAGGTATTAGTGACAATATATGGTATTTGAGACAGAAAACTTCCATCCCAAGAACTTATTTTTCTTGTAGTGACATATAATGCTTGGATGAGAATTTATGATAAATTTAAATTGATAGTATATCATTTTTTTTAAATTTAAAATTAGCTTAGGACATTAATGATCATGCAATTGAGTTGAATGAGAATATCCACAGATTCACATTCTTCTTGGTTGGTATATGTTGGTCCTTAGTTGGTACTTATCAGCTCAAGATCTGTATTGGGTGCACCTTGCTTCTTCACGATTTGCTTTACGCGCTGAATATTCAGCATAATCTACTTTCAGTTTCTGTATGATTACCTTTAGGATATTCTTTTCATATTGATGATTGCACTTTAGAGTTTTATCTGATTAGTACTATTGTTGGATGTGGCTCCTTAATTGATGGATTTTTTTAAATTAGTTTTAATTGATTATACTTCATCCATTTCTTATGTAGTTAATGCATATGATAATTCTGAATCTATTACATGGCATGCTAGATTAGGACATATAGGACGAGATGGTCAGGTTAGCTAGAGAAGGCCTTTTAGACTCACTCCTAAAGTCAACCTCACTGTGTGCGAGCTTGTCTAGCAGGTAAGGCTCATCGGAAGCCTTTTAGAAAGGTAGTCCAAGCTACCCAACCTCTAAAACTTGTCCACTCAAATGTTTGCGGACCTATTTATGTAAAGGTATGCCACGGTGCCTCTTATTTTTTCACATTCATTGATGATTATTCACGATATTGTTATGTATATCTAATCGTTCACTGCTAGGAGGCATTAGATTACTTCAAACGTTTTGTGGCAGAGGTTGAGAACTAGTCAAGTAAGAACTTAAAAACTCTATGCACTGACCGAGGATGCAAGTATCTATGTGACCATTTGCTACACTCGTGCCTTGACCCAGTCTAATTTGAACTGTTGTGATAGGTCTCGAACCGGAAGTGGGAAGTACCATCGGGTTTTGGCTCGCAGCTGCCCATTGCAGAAGGGGGAGAGATGACCCCACGTGCTCATATATTACGTGCCAATCCAACTGGAGGGGGTTCGTACCTTCCGATCCCAGATGGTAAGTGACCTAACCCCCCACACCTGAATCCTGGCACGCATTAAAATTGTCGGGAGACCATGAACACAGCCTAAGGCAACTACCCGTGTGAGACTAGCTGGCGAATAGTTGGTAGTTAAGATAGAAAACTATCTTGACCACTGGAAATATGCCATCGGAAATAGCTTGGTCCTATTTTCGCTGGCTATTTTTGGTAGCCATTTAGGCTGCTGGTTGGGTTTCGATACCCATGGGGGCATCATGGATAGCCCCGACTGATCCCAATTTCTTCCCCACACATTCCTCATGACATGTGCACCTTATAAACCAAAGGAGTTGGGTCCACGTGCCCGGAAGTCAAATTAACCTACTTTGACCAGATAGGGTTTAACCAAACGGACCCTAGTGAGGGCCTTACTATATAAGTGGAAATGAGGAACTATTTCCTCATTTCTCACTTGTGCAAGAACATGGGAGAGGGAACGAAGGAGAGAAAGGAAGAAGAGGAAGAGAAGAAGGAGGAGGAAAGCTCACCTTGGTGCCAGTTGCCCGCGTAGTTGTCGGAATCCCTGCCGGATGCAAGTGCTACCTCTCCTACCACTCTCTCTCTTCATTTTAAGCTAGGGCAAGCTAGGTATAGAAAGAATCTTGGCCCACAAACCCTCTTGATCTCGAGGATTCCATATTTCACCTCCTCGGTGCCATTACCGAGCTCAAACCTAGTTCGATGAGCTCCGATAACAAGATTGACCAAATGACCATCTAAGGTTTTGATCGTTCGATCGCTTGGTGGAATCGGAATTTTAATGGCTTAAAATGATGCTAGGAACATCCCCCACAAACTCCATCAAAGAAATCCTGGCAATTGGACCCAAGCCGGAAGCCCCAATTCTCACGGGCAGTTTATATACTGCCAGCGAAAACAAGCCATCAAAAATACTGGGTCTGTTTCCAATGACTATTTTCGGTGACATGAGAAGTCTTAGGACCTCTTTGTTACACCCACCGAAAAAAACACTGATATTTTTGGTGGACATTGACTATTTTCGGTGACAGTACTGTCACTGTGGGACTTGATTTGTACCCTCTGGGGGTGACCCATGTGGGTCCCTCCTAATATTCCCAACACGTATTGACATTTGGTTATCTTTGTGCCTAGGACAGTGATGCGTATGTACCCCAAGGCTAGAATTAAATTGAACACTCAGTGGCTGTACTTGGAACCCGATCCGTTTGAACTTAAACAAGGTGAGGGATGGTTGACTTATATTTTTGAGAATGTTTAATCATTTTAGAACTACTCACATGTATAGATTTTTACATGATTATTTAAATTACTTAAATGATGATGATGTTCTATCACATGTTACGTTTTAATAGAAATGATATGCAATGTATATTGGTATGTGTGGCGGGATTCGGTGTGGTCGAGGTGGTATGATACTGTGATTGCCGTATGTATGTTGCATTCATGTATTGATTCTGTGCATTAGAGTTAGTTGTAGTCACGGATTACACTTTATGGCTAATGTGTTACCAATATTGTGTACTCCAAGACTGCATTTGGAAATGGATACGCTTCGTGGCCGATGGGAATATCAGTGTTGCGTAGTCCATACTCAACTATTTATATATGGTAGACTAGGTAAATAGTCATGGGTTACACTTTGTGGTCGATGTGTTCCCTGTATCGTGTACCCCAGGACTATACTTGGAGATGGATTACATTTTATGGTCGATGTGTTCCCAATATCGTGTAATCCATACTAATGTATCATTATGAAGACATGTAAGATATTTGTGGTTAGGCTTCATTCCCTATGCTACGTCCCCTTTCCAACAGGGGATAAGGTGTTGGATAACCCAATGGTGGTATGTTCAATGAACTTTCCCAGAATACCACACCTGCGGTACGATGTGATTGTTGCCGAAGGTAAAAACTTGTCCTACCTGGCCGATGGACATACCGGTGTCGTGACTGCCAGAAGGGGGTTATTAGAGGTTTTCTGGGTGATCGAAGGCCATATACCGGGACCGACAGGCTCCTAATCACGGTTAGGGTTTGTATTGTTGTGTAGTCAATAGCAGTTCCGAGACTAGGGATACAACCTAATGTTCCATAGTAGCATTTACCAGACTTAGTTGTAGTTAGGTGGATAATAAAATAAATGAATTGCATCATGAGCATCATAGACTATATGTTTAATTCTTGTAATCATGCATCATGAATTATTTATACGATTGTCTTTGCTTGATTGTGCATGAACCCCACCCTTCACTGAGCGAGTTGGAAAGCTCACCCCACGTATATATCCACTTTTGGATGATGATGCAGGTACGATCATGCCTATAGATTGTGACTCTCTTCCCTCTGGATCCGAGTACAGAACGAGCGACTAGTGGATGCCGAAAGTAGGGGAGCATGACCAGGATTGTGCCTATAATGTCTGTGCATACGCGGCACCATGAGGAGTTTGGCGTATTTTATTATTTTGATGCAAATTTGTGGATGGTATACTTTGAACTTAATATTTATAAGTCTTGGATAATTGTAAATAGATAAACTGGTTATGGATATTTACATTATCACTAGATATTTTCCATTTTACTTATGATTCCGCTATTATACTCTGATTCCGCTGCTATTAGTTGGTTTGTGTTGCGAGATTGTGAATCGTTAAGGTACTGCTATAAGAGATCCTAGTAGGCTCGTAAGATGTTTAAGCATCTTACTCACACCACCGGTATTCTTATACCGTAAAATGGGTCTACTGGATGTGGGGCGTGACACCAGTTTAAAGAACTGTGTAAGCAGAAGGGTGTTTCCAGGTAGTTGACCATTTCTCATACTCCGAAGCAAAATGGCATAACAGAGAGGAGAAATATGACACTTTTAGATATGGTTAGGTCGATGTTGGCGCAAACCAACTCCCAATATCTTTCTGGGGGGATGCTCTTGTAGGTATCATGGACCTTCGCCCCCCGGGATCGCGGTACGGCGCGTAGCACGTGTGCACACACCAGGGTTCAACCCTAATGAGATGAAATAGTATCCCCTGGTCATCAAACGCCAAGGGGGGATACACGTTATGGGTAAAAAGGAGTCGCCACCTAGAAAGGGTCTAGGACCCATAAATGTCTCCCCCAATCAAGGGAGAGAGACTAATGACTCTGATGGATGAGGCTGGTTTGTACCAAGATTCTGGACAAGTGTCAAGTGACAGACTGGAAAGGTGTTAAGCACCCAGTCTGCCCGACCCTAAGGCCGGTCTCTTTTTGTTTGATCAAAGTTTGTTTGTACCCTACTAACTAGTCCTAAATCTAGGTCATTGAAAACCCTAAACTAGGTATCTAAGCATGACATGTGAAAACCCTAAACCAAGTGTCTAAATTATGCTAGCTAGGTTATGATGCAAATAATGAAATGATTACGCTAATTAAAATTAAAAACCCTAAATGATTTAATTGATGTATCTCAGATTAAGCTAATGAAATAAGCCTAGACCTAGGATTAGTTTAGCAACTTATGAAGCCCTAAATTAAACTAATTCGATTAATTGAGCCTGAACTAGATGGATGATTAATGAATTTATGAAATCCTAAATTGAATTAATTAAAATGATTAATCATAATCCCTAATAATTTGTGAAATAAATTATTGCAATCCTACTTGATCTAATTGGTAAAAATATTTATAAATTAAATGAAATCTAATTAATTTATAAAAGTGAAATGGATTAATTACATTAAATGCATGCATATTTACTAATCTACCTAATTTAGTATAGGAGGATTAAACTAAACCTAAGGTTTAATTAAATTAATTATGAAACCTAATTGGACTAATTATGTTTACCTTGAGCTAATCCTAAGATGAGTTAAACATTTTTCAAAACCCTAGTTAAGCTAATGAGAAGAGAATCTTTTAACTAATTAATCTAGTTAATTATCCAACATTAAATAACTAATTAGTTGATTGATTAAATTAAACAAACCACAAGAGGGAAAAAGATTGGTAGTTACACAAGTTTAATAAATTGAATTGAATGAAGAAATCAAATGTAGTGATTTAAAAAGCTAAATTAACAAACCATAATTAAATAAACAACAGTTGAAATGACTAATTACATTAACTACGTTACTTTAATCAATCTAGATTAGCACTACATTAATGCGAGTGAGGGTTGGAGTTCAAAAAATAGGATATAGTAGGAAAACCTAAATCCCCAATACGCACCTAATGCTACGTGCCGGTTTGAAAGGGGCCAGCCACGCCCTTGTTAATATACGCCCTAGACTACGTCCCATACGTTATTAAGAGGAAAATAAACTGAACATCAAACCAAGAATGGATAAAGAAAAACAAAGAACAAAAGGAGGGGAAGATTCCACATAGAAAACATAAATGAAATAAACGGTTGTGGGTATTACAAATATGGAGTATTTAATCAGCAGCTCTGCAGCACTACGTACAATCCGATTCCCCTTCCCATGACCAGAAAATTCATGCCCACATTCTCAAAATTGGATATTCACCCGACGCCAACATTTCCATCAAGCTCCTCATTCTCAACATAAAATCTGGTTGTTTATCCTATGCCCGAAAGATATTCGATCAAATGCCCAAACCAACCATCTCCTCCTATAATTCAATGATTGCAGCCTACCTCAAACAAGGTCAAGCTGGAGGATCTCTGAATTTGATCCGCAAACTCACTTCCTCTAATGAAAAACCAGATGGGTTCACGTTTTCCTTGATTTTGAAATTGTCCACAACAGCTACGTGTAATGTAATGTTGTCTTGTGATATTGGGAAGTGCACTTGTAGACATGTACTCAAAATGTGGGAGAACTGAGGAAGCACAGAGAATTTTCAACTATATGCCAGAAAAGAACGGCTTTTCATGGACTTCCATGATTGATGGGTATGGGAAGAATGGAAATCCTACAGAAGCACTTGAGCTCTTCAACAAAATGCAAATAGATTATAAAATTAAACCCAATTATGTTACATTCCTTAGTGCACTCTCAGCTTGTGTACATGCAGGGCTGGTTGCTAAGCAGGGAAGAAGAAGAGAAAAAGAAGAAAGGAGGAGAAAGGTGCGGCTGTAGGTTCGGTGGAGGAATAGAAGAGGAAGGAGAAGGGAGTGGAGAGGCCGAAAACGGTGAAGACAAACTGGAGCTGGAAGAATACAGTTTGGGAAAAGAAGAGACGCTTGTTGCAGCCGCAGATGAGGAAGCTGGTAAAGGAACTCCAAGCAAAGAGGAAGAAAATGCCGGAGTAGAATTACCCGTAGAAGCTGAAGTTGAAGAAACCCCAAACATCGAAGCAGAAAGAGTAGTAGAAGCTACAGCAGTTGCAGCAGAACCTGAAGTAAAAGAAAATCCGAACGACGAACCCGTACTTGGTCCAGATGCAGAACTGGCCGGGGCAGCAGTCGCTGTAGAACCTGAAGTTGAAGAAGCTTCGAACGGTGATGGCGACGAAGCGACACCAAACAGAGGTGAACCGGTACTCGCTCCAGATGCAACACTCGAAGGAAATCCAAATCCCAAAGGAGCAGTGGAACCCGAAGAAGCAGAACCAGAAGTTAATCCAAAGGTAGGGCTCAAAGTTGACGATCCCGATGATGATGAAGAAGAAAAAGAGAAGGAGAAGAAGCGGGTTCGGTGGCTGCCGGTTAGGGGTTGTAGCAGCAGGGAAGGAAAAGAGAAGAAGAGAAGAAGAAGAAGAAAAAGAGACGGAGAAGAAGCGGGTTCGGTGGCTGCCGGTTAGGGGTTGCAGCAGCAGGGAAGGAAAAGAGAGGATGAGAGGAAGAGAAGAAGAGAAGAAGAGAAGAAGGAGAAGTTGAGTTCGGTTAGGAAGAAGAAGAAGAAAAGAAGAAAAGAAGAAAAGAAGAAGGAAAGAAGGAGGCGCAGGTTCGGCTGATTTTCTACTATAGGGAAAAGAAGAAATAAAGGAAGAAAAAATGGGGGGAAGAAATTAGGGCTTGAGATCCTAATTTAATGGCCTAGATTAAAAGAACAAAAAAGTAATTTAAAAAAAAACTAAACCAAATCAAAGGTAAACATGTTAAAAAAAAAACAATTAAACCTAACTAATCTAAAAGAATCAATTAAACCTGAATATCTTTAATTGGATCGGAATAAATCAATTTACATCTAATAAACCGTATTGAACCAAACTAAAACTAATTAAACATAATTAATCTAAATGAATCAATTATTAATAAATTAGAAACTAATCTATTAATTAAACTAATTCTAAATCGCTATTGAAAGAAAATAAATAAATAAATACCTTAAACCGGCTTTAATCAAGAAATAAGGGGAGATAACCCTTGTGTTTCAAGGCCAAAATAGAATAGAACCGAATCGGACTAAGTCTCCCGGCTCAAGGAAGGATTACACATTTAAATTTTTATACTTTGAGAGATTCTTTATTTAGAGAAAGAGAATTAGCAAAAACCATATTCCTTCTCTCCAATCTCCTCCTCTGAGGAAGGACTATTCTTATAGCCTTGGGACTTTGGACAATTCTCTCATATTTTCGATGTGGGACTAAAAATCTAGAGAGAATTGTCCAAAAAGGCTTGCTTTTGGACAAAGGGGTTTGGGCGCCATGTGGCACCCTTTGGTTGCTCGGAATGGAATCTGATACCAAACTTTGGAGTCAACTTTCTGGGGTCATATCTTTCAAACCGTTTGTCGGAATTCGACGTGTAGTATGTCATTAAAAAGCTCAGTCCGAGCACTATCCAATGATGTGAGACATGATTGCAGTCTCGACCGGAAACCTTTACGAAAATATGCATAAAGTAGGGACCCGGATTATATAATGAAAGAGAGAATTGAGCGTCGATTCGCATAGTTCTCGCATCAAAGTGTAATGTCCGACTTGAGGGGACAAACAACAATAATCCACAACATCAAATTCTAATTTTTGAAAACATTTTCTCTTGAAAGTTTATAGGAAAAAATGGTCATTTTCTACTCTAAGTTTGAAAATTCTCCAAGTCTAAAATATCTAACATGTAATCCTTCATATTGTCATCATTGCCGGGGGGTGACAAAATTTTGTGTTTACAGCTCTTTGACTACAACCTACATCCTTAACCAGGTGTTGTCACAGTCAGTTCCTTTGACCCCTTATGAGTTATGGAAGGGCACAAAGCCTAACTTTGGACATATGCCATCATGGGTATCAATAGGTTATGTTCACAACACCTCCCCTGAGTTTGGAAAGCTTGGTCCCAAAGCTAGGGAACACATCTTTATCAATCATTTTGATAGCTCGAAGTAGGGGTGTCAATGGGTCAGGTCGGGTCGGTCTCTATCGGGCCTATACCCTTGGACCATGACCTACCTACTTAAGGATTGAATCGATCTTAGTCGATCTCGTGTCGGGCTCGATTGGGTTCCTGGCTTTAATCAGGCTTCTCCTAATCAGGGTAACCTGACTATAATCATGCCTTAAACAGGGTAATGTACCAATAAAGCCTTAAATGGGCTTTAAACAATCATTAATTGTCTAAATTTAAGATACTTTAATATATTTTCTTAAATTATCAATAATTTATATAATATGTTACACTTAATTACATTCTATAATTGATAATAATATTAATATACCTTATTCTATAAGAAAATCAAAATATACATGTAAATGGTAAGGCTAAATGGGTCGGGCCGAGTCAGGCTTGTAAACAGGCCGGGCTGGTCGGGAGCCCGTCGGGCTTACCCCTTATACCTTGTACTACTTATTTATAAATGGGTTGGGCTTAGGCATGACACATTTACTAATCGGTGCATATCAGGCCGGTCTTTAAACAGTCAGGCTCATCAGTCCAATCGGTGAGGGCTTGGGATTAACACCCTTAGCTCGTAGGGTTACGTTATGTACAGTGAACACCTTGGTGGAGGAATGACCAAGATAGAATCATGTGATGTCGTCTTTATTAATATAGACTTTCCTAGCATTAGTGACGCCGGTAGAGAACTCGACCTCTTTGAGATAAAGGACGAGGAAAGAGTCTCAGCTACTCTTGGTGAGAGTGGAGAATTAACTCATCTTGTAATCGCGCAGAGAAAGTGAGATTGATCATCGGCCTAGTGGAAGTGTACCACTAGATGATCATCAAGATTCCCTCACGCATAGGAGCACTCGTGGGAACATTTTTCATTGTTATTTTGAGATTGAAGGGGAAGCTCTCATTTGTGTTCTAAAGGATGAGGATGAGTCTGCTTCTTTATGAGAGGCGCTCTTCTCACCTGCCAAGGATAAGTGGCAAGCTATAATGGAGGATGAACGGAGTTCTATGAGTAATAACCAGATATGCGAGTTGATTGACCTATCTCATGGGCGTAAGACCATAGGGAACAAATAGGTTCTAAAGGTCAAACACAAGGCGGATGGTTTAATTGGTAAGTATAAGGCACACCTTGTGGTGAAGGGCTATATATAAAGGGAGAGTGTAGACAATGATGAGACTTTCTCCCCCTGTGGTGATTATTGCCTCAATTGTCATTCTAACCATTATCACAAAAATTGAATTTGGAACTCTTTCAAATGGATGTTAAAATTGTATTTCTCAATCGAGAACTAGACAAGGATATCTTTATGGATTAACTAATAGGTTTTAGGTCAAAAGACAAGAGCTTAAAGTCTATCGTCTCAGACATTTTATATATGGCCTTAAACAATCGTCTAGGCAGTGGTACTTTAGATTCATCATGCCATTATCTCTATTGATTTTGAAATGATTGCATATGACTACTATGTGTATGTGAACGGTCCAAGAAAAGTTTTCTTTTTTAATCCTTATATGTTGACGACATTCTATTGGCTGGGAATGACATGGAGATGATTGTCGCCACTAAAGAGTGGATGTTCTCTACTTTTGAGATGAAGGACATGGGTGAAACCAATTTTGTGTTAGGCATTAAGATTATTAGGAATCGTTTTAAGAATCTTCTTAGTTTAAGGAGAAGAATCAAATGTCCAAGGTAGCTTATATAGCAGTGATGGGCAATCTGATGTATGCGATGATGTGCATGTGTCCAGATATATGCTTTGCAGTTGGCATGGTTAGTCATTACCAGAATAGTCCAAGACCACGTTATTGGTAGGCGGTGAAAAGAATCTTTTGATACTTTCGTGGGACCACTGATCTCACCCTCACCTACAGTGTGATTCAGATTTGAGATTAAGAGGCTATAGTGATGCTAACTGGGCTAGTGATAGAGACAAGGGTAAATCTACTTCTGGATATGCATTTGTCCTAGGAGGTGGGCTATATCCTAGAGTAGCAAGAAGTAGACCTACATCACCCTATCCACGATTGAATACGAGTACATCGCGGGCTCAACGGCCATTTAGGAAGTTATTTGGCTGAGGAGGTTCCTACCTTGCCTTGGTATAATTGCTCATTCAGGAGATGTGGTGCTTGTACACTGTGATAGTATGGTAGCTTTGGCATTTGCTAAGGACACCAAGTTCCATGGGAAAGCCAAGCACATAGAAATTAGAATTCATTATATTCGAGATATGGTTACACAAGGGAAAGTTGTCTTGAAGCATATCTCCACAAGTAGTAGGTCTTTGATCCATTGACTAAGCCTATTGCTCGGGACATTTTCCTTACTCATGTTAGGAATCTGGGACTTAAACGTAGATGATTTGTATTTTGAGTTTTGACATTTTTCTTAGACATTATTGTTATCACTCTTTGATTTATATAAGAAACATATAATTCTTTAGGTTGATTTGCATGTGTACACATTTTATTTTGTAAATATATCACTATGCTTGAATCGACTCAATCACACGAGTGACTTACCTTTGTACTTGAAAACAATGAGCAATATGAGCCAAATTCACCTTGACGCTTAAACTTAGCAAGCAAGATGAACAGACAATATTTTAGCTAAGTGGCGCCTTAGTTAGAGATAAGATGAGACATTTCTATGGTCAAACACAAAGATCTCACGTCTCAGCATAGTCTACTTATTGCTGAGTGTGAGAATTCAGGTAGGTGCCATGGGGCCGACTGGGCTGATTGACTCAAGTTAGGCACTTGAAAGTGCAACTGGACCTAGACTTGTATGGTGTTCCTTTTATTTTTTGAGTGATATGCCACCTTAGTGAGAATTGCACCATAGCATACATTTCATATTGTATGTGTTTTATTACGACTATTTGTGAGATTGACTAAATGGTCCTTTCTTCATCACTGTATGAGCCACTTGGATCAAAACTGAGTTTTCTGTGGATACCCTCTACCTGAGACCATATCATGAAGAGGATACCCAATGATGCTACTTTGACGTGCTTCTTAGGATCATGGATGATGTAGTCCAACGAGACACGATTGAAAAAATGATTGGGAATAGTCAGATTTGACATGTTGGCTTAAGGAAAACTATTCAAAATTACACCATTGTTTTGTGGCTCATTGCTCGGTCGACTTGTCATATTTGTATTTCAACATAGTCATGAGCACATTGCATGTTTAGGGGTTAGCATTGCTCATCGTGAGGGATTGAGAGTGCTGAATATGGTGTAATTTGATTGTTTAGGGTACCACAGATTATTTGTGAGTGATGTGCTATGTTAGTTAGATGGAAGCTTGATATAGCACTCCTACATTCATACTTTCTCGTCAAGTCGCATACTCTATTTCCTTTATGATGAGACATCTATGGAAGAGAGACTTTTAGAATGGACAATTGAGTATGTTCGCCTTGCGTGGGCGAGTGAGAAATGTTAATTGAACTGGGTCCTGACCCGATTTGTTCGTGGGTCGCCCACTTAGGGTAATCATAGGCCCGCTAGGATTAGGAACTCTAGCTGGTCAGTTCTCTATAAATAAGAGGGTTTGGCCAAAAAGCAAAGTAAGGTTTTTGACATAATCTCAAGAGCTCTCTCTCTCTCTCTCTCTCTCTCTCTCTCTCTCTCTCTCTCTCTCTCTCTCTCCCCCTCCCTATTCTCTTCTGTCTCTCCCAATTAAGAGTGTGTCTCCAAGGATCTCCATTGCAATCCTTGGATTTGGAGGGTGGAATTTTGCCTAACGATATCATCGTAATCCTTCATTTTTCATTATTTGTGCGGATCAACACGTGGTGCAATCCGATCCATTCTGTTGTGAGGAAAGCTACATCGAGGTAATCCCCCTTCCTCTATTTGCTATCCTTATAACAGATTTTTTACAACCTAAAAACCAAATCAAAGTTTTATTTATAATGATTCCTCATCCTTATGGCATAAACATTTTGGTCACATTTCTAGACTTATAATGGAGAGATTAGTTAAAGATGAAATATTACCAAATCTAGACTTCATTGACTTCATCACTTGTATAGACTGCATTAAAGTTGAGCAATCTATGGCATTATCAAGTAGTTACCAAGCTGACCAATTCACTTCTAGAATTGACACAAACTGACATTTGTGGTCATGTTATCCTTGTATAATTGGTGAAAAGTATTTCTTTATCCTTGTATATTATTATGCCTACTTATTAAATAAAAGTCTGGCCCTGAAGTGAATAGTGGTGAAGTTAAAAATAAGTTAAATAGGAAGATCAAAATCGTACGATCTTTTGCCCAATTTCTTAAGTTAAAGGATATAACTCCCCAATACACAAATCCTAGTACACCTGAACAAAATAACATTGCAGAAAGACTCAATCGTATCGTCATGAAAATGATACGTAGCATGATGAGCAACTCCTCATTGCCTGAATTCTTATAGAGTGAGGCATTAAAGACAACCGTGTATATCTTGAACCGGGTTCCTAGTAAGTCAATTTCTAAAACCCTTCACAAGTTATAGAATAGAAGGAAACATAGTTTAGAACATTTTCATAGATGGGGTTGTCTTGTGAAGCCAAATTGTACAATCCAAATGAAAACAAACAAAAAGTTGTTGTTCTATTGGTTCTTGTCAGTGGTCAAAGGGTTACAGGTTTTATGCACGCACACAGTATCAGAATTCTAAGAACTTGAATTGCTAGATACTTAAGGATGGTAACATTAGTGGGAATGAGATATCAAATAATGTGGTATTTGAAGAACATTGAATTTCACCATCGATATATATATATATATATATACATCCCAATAGTATTATTGTTCTATAGATGACTATTTGTAACAATCTTGTGGAACAATAAATTATAGAATATGTACATATCCACCATGATGATGTTATTCTATCGGTGACTATTAAAAATAAACAACAAACTATCGAAGATGTGCCACTCCATGATGTAGTTAATACTGTGAATGTTTCTCAATCGAAAATTCAGAGAAGACCTCAAAGGGTTAGGGGGTCTTCTATTCTAGATGACTCTATAGTATATCTCCAAGAATCAGAGTTCGATATTGGAATCATAAACTTTTCACATGCCATAAATGATATTGATTATCTTAAATGGGTAGATGCTATGAAAGATGAAATGAAATCCATGAGTGAAAATGATATATGGGATCTCGTTCAACTACCTACAGGCTTTGAGGTAATTGGTTGTAAATGGATATTTAAGATTAAACGGGCCTCAATGATAATATTGAGAGACATAAAGCCAGACTAGTTGTAAAGGGATTCACTCAGAAAGAAGGCATTGATTATCATGAAATCTTCTCTCCTATTTATAAGGATGATTTTCTGATAATCATATTGACATTAGTGTGTCTCATTATGATCTGTAGCTTCACCAAATGGATGTGAAGACTGCATTCTTGAATGAGGACTTAGATGAAGATGTTTACATAAACTAACCCGAAGGATTTAGTGACTAAGGAAAAGAAAACCTAATATGCAGACTCAAGAAATCCATATATGGACTTAAACAAACTTTCAAACAATGGTATATTAAATTTAATCACATTATTGTTTCTTTCGGATTCATTGAGAAAACATTTGACAGATGTATATATCTGAAACTTAATAAAAGTAAATTTATATTTTTGGTCTTATATGTGGATGATATTTTACTTGTCAGTAATGATCTTGTTTTGTTGAGTGATTTAAACTCTTTTTATTTCTAAGAATTTGAAATGAAAGATATGAGTTTAACCTCTTTTATTATCGATATTGAGATATTTCATGATAGATCTTGTCAGATACTTGGATTCACAGAAAATCTGTCACACCCCGTTCACGCAGAACCGGACCAGTGACCGGGTTAACTCCGGTTAACCCAAACCTGCCAGGATCATCTGATACAGTACCCAACCACAGCATACACCCATCAAAGATAAACATTCAAAAGTTCAGCGGAATACTTAATTTACTTGTAAATACCCCCAATATACTTGATACCCAAATTGTAGTACATAGATAAATGCATGTGGGCCCGTAGGCATGATATTTACACAAAAAGAATAACAATTCACGTATCAAGTACACAAAAAGGGGTCATCAAAAGAATTAAAAAGTAAAACTCTGTACGGCGTCAATACTGCGGTCCCGCAGCATAGCCCTCGCACGTGCAATCTGTACCGTGCTCATACCCCTCGGGGACCCACCAATCCTCATCGAAAAACTCAACTATGGGGCTCGACCCTTGATCTTCAGGTGGGTGACCTGTAAAATCATCTAAAAGAGGTGTACACGTGGGATGAGCTCACTAGCTCAATAAGTGAAAAGAAGGACCACACAACAATCACATCCATATGCACTATATGCTATGCAACTCATTTTAAATCTCATCCACCTAAACAACATTACTATGTCTTAGGTTTGGTGCTACTACAACCATAGTGCCCGTATGCCTCGGGTACGAGCCGTGAACTCCATCCCGCGATACGCCGATAGGGTTGTCGGAGAAGGCCCACCGTGAGTACTCGAAAAAGTAAAGCATGCCGACCACCGGCTCTCAACATAAAAGTAAATGACAGAAAGTAAAGGTGCTGACTCCAGCAATTTAAAAGCAGTACGATTGGCCCTCTTGAATATACCACTGAGGTTACCGACTGTCCTAATGACCAGTCGACGTATGTCTAACAGCCACAGTGACCCGACAACCGCGACCACTGCTTCCCCCCAAGTGATAACCCAACACCTCAACCCCTATTGGGAAGGGTCGTAGCACGGGAAGATGATAATCCTAAACCGCATGTTCCTATATGACATAGTACGATTGCATAGTGCCACCACATCCCATTCCACAGGCCACCCATGCACTCGTTTCCAAGCCGACTATGGCATCTAGTCTAATAATGCATCATGCACAGTGATCCCATCATTCATCACATAAGCACATCAATCATTTAGCATTGAGAATATAAAACACAACACGCATGTCATAATCATATGAGGATGACTAAGCTACACATAATTTGCATGATGACATGGCTAGTCTAGATACAATTGAATGATGCCAAACAAGCCTTAAAATAAAGTCAAACGTCCTCTCCCCACTTGTTGTGTACAAAGACTCACGCCCGGTACGGATGAGATCCGACGCGAGAAACGTAAATTTTAGTGAACCTATCATAAGTGAATGGGGTTAGCATTTCACCACTTTGGGTTCAAAACTAGCAAGATTTGATGGTTAAATCATGTTTAAAATCATAAAAGAAGGTTGCCTGTCCGTTTTGGGTCCATTCGGACACAAATCACGTTGGGGGCCTCTCGGGTGGGTTAGATAGCCCACCTATCACGGCCCACCAGTCTTCTTAGGTGGGCTAGTTGGCCCACCGATCCAGGCCCACCAATCTTCTCAGGCGGGCTGTTCGGCCCACCGGTCTCGGCCCACCTGAGGGGGCAAAAATTGCCTTCTTCCTTGAAACTTTCCCCAACCTTTGGGAAATCAAATGGGGCTTTTCCAATCACATTTTCCACACATCCAAGGTATTATAAGATGATTCTAACCTAGATCTAAGTTAGATTTAAGGATTGAAAAGCCATCTTACCTTCTTTGCTCAAGAACTATTTCAGAACCCCAAAATCACTTCTTAGCTCAAGAAATCACCAATGCTTTTCAAATCTTGTAAACACTTCTTCAAATCCTTCAAAATCAACACATAGACCATCTATTAAACCTTATATTCATCATCTCAAGTGGGATTTACAAGATCTCAAGGAACTCTACCCAAATCAAGGGTTTTACTTGGGTTTGGTGAAAGTTTAAGAAGCATAGCCTTTGCTCAGCTCCAATCATAGATCTCGTGTTGGGGATCACTCTTCCGGCGTCGGAATGGGAAGATCAAACCTTGGCACCTCTTAAATCCATTTCTTCCTCCTCTTCCTTCCCCTTTCTTCTTCTTCGTTCTTTCTCCCTTCTTTTCTCTCTCCTCTTTACTCTTCTCACCAACTCTTTAGTATAATAATGAGAAAATGAAAAACACAATAAATGTTATTTATACTTTTTAAAATATCTAGTAACCACATGGGTGGGTCACTCAGGTGGGCGGATGTGCCCGCCTGTGACCACCCACTTGAGGACCAAAAATTAGCCAACAAGTGGGATTTTGATAGAATTTGACTCTCGGCATGTATCTCACTCTCGGCACAAGGTATATTATACGTATGCACTTTAAGATACGGCTACATACCAGCATTACCTGTACATGGCCTTATGATACGTGTATGTGCATAGCTTGGGTACACCCGTCTCCTCTGGCACTGACTCGGACTTATCTGGCCAACCTGTGTTCAAAGTCACCCTTGCCATCATGATCCATAAGGAACCCGCCTTAACCCTCTCTGGTTCGGGTCCTGTATGGTTAACCTGGGTCAACCGTGTAATTAGACCAGGTTTAAAAAGTAGGGTATCACATTTACACCCTCTTTTTGAAAATTTTGTCTTCGAAATTGGCGTACCTGGTTGTTCGAAAAGTTGAGGGTACTTGGCTTGGATTTCATCCTCTTTCTCTCAAGATGTTTCTTCAAGTGAATGATTAGCCCATTGCACCTTTACGAAGGAAATGGAGCGGTTGCGAAGGGTTTTCACTTTTCGGTCCAAGATTTCAGTTGGTTGCTCTGTATAGGTCATATCAGCTTCTAGATATTCTGGTTCCACGGGTAATACATGCGATGGATCGTGAACGTATCGCTTCAGCATGGATACATGGAATACATTATGAACATTCCTGAGAGAAGGTGGCAGAGCAAGCATGTAGGCTACTGAGCCAACCCGGGTTAAAATCTCAAATGGGCCAATGTATCTTGGGCTCAACTTACCATTTCTATGGAATCTTTGTAACCCTTTAGTAGGAGAAATCTTGAGAAACACCTTTTCTCCTGCCTGAAATTCAATGTCTTTCCTGCGGTTGTCTGCATAGCTCTTTTGACGTGACTGAGCTACCTTAATCCTTTCTCGAATAACATCGACCTTGTCACAAGTCATCTTTATCATTTCAGGTCCTAACATTCGGCGTTCGCCTACCTCATTCTAATACAGAGGAGTTCTACACTTCCTACCATATAATGCCTCATATGGAGCCATCCCAATTGTAGCTTGGTAATTGTTGTTATAGGAAAACTCTACAAGGGGTATATATTCTTTCCAACTATCACACATTTCCATTGCACATGCCCTGAGCATGTCTTCTAATATCTGTATGGCTCGCTCTGACTGACCATCAGTCTATGGGTGGAAAGCTGTACTCAAATTCAATTGTGATCCCAAAGCATGCTGGAAGCTTTTCCAAAATCTGGAAGTGAACCTTGGGTCCCTATCTGACACAATGCTCACTGGCACTCCATGCAAGCGCACTATGTTATCCATATAAAGTTGTGCTAACTTGGCCATAGAGAACTTGGT
>NW_024868238.1:122343-154480 GCF_013358625.1 Macadamia integrifolia | reverse complement strand
CTATGGTTGCCACATCACTTGGAGTGATGACCGGTGGAGGATCCGGAAGTGTAGTCACAGGTGGGTCCCTTTGTACCACACCCTGATCAAAGGTTTCTTGAGATTGTGGGAGTGGGGTTTGCCCCACAGAGCGGGACCTTCTAGGATTTGGTGGTCGACCGACCGGCCGAGGACCACGTGAGGTACCTCGTGCATTGCTACCGGATCTAGTACGTACCATCGTGTCCTTGCACCTGGAACATACCATACACAAAACATTGGTTAAGTACCTTAGAATTTACATATGCACATAATCATATGCCAACACACGGGGTATTGTAGTGTATGATGTCTTGCATCTAGCCACAGTTTAACCCCGAAAGTATTGTGCAAGTGCTTAGACAAGTAGGACGATGGTCCCACTCGACCCCTTTTTTTTTTCCTATCAATATTATATATATAGTAACCTCCCCACTTTTTTTTTTCTTTTTTTTTTCCAACCGGCGGGCAGCTCTGGTCGGGCCCGCCGGTCCAACCCGAGGCGGAAAACGCACAGGGGCTTTTAAGCCCCTTTTTCCTCCTCTTTCTTCCATTCCTTCTTTTGGCTTACTTAGGGCGATTTTTAGGAGGTTCTTGGCACGTCCACTCGCGATTTCACTCAATGATTCCACGGATTTTTGGAAGATCCAAGCTCTTTTCACTCTCAAGTAAGTCTCTTCTCCATTTCTCTTCTTGGAACGTATTTTGGAGGTTGAATCTATTTGTACTCCCAAAATCTTGATCTCTTTCATGTTTCTTTCCATAGAACAATCATTCCATGAGAATATGATGCTTTCTTTGTGACTTATTCATAGTTTTGGGCTTTACTACCCAATCTATGAGGGAAAATCCCAAACCATGCCCTAATTTCTCCAATTTGGGGTTTTCTTCTATCACTACCCTTTTCTCCCCAACTAACAACTCAAATGAAATTTCTTATCCTTGATTTACACTTACAATGTTGGAGAGATCATGGAAACTTGTATATGCTTGCAATCCCATCTCTTTCTCATGAAAATCCATCTCTTTTCCATGAAAACCCATCTCTTTTCCATGAAAACCCATCTCTTTTGTGTTGGGTTTCTTGAAAAAAATTTCTGGGTTTCTATGATTCTCTTCACATCATTCCATACTTGTGGACAACTTGAATCTCTTTCATTCCTTGCACCTCAATGTCATAATAGAAAATTTCTTTGCATAATCTTGATTGTATAATGATAGGCATTTCATTCATAGACATGTAAGCTTCAAGTTCTTCACTTTATGGGATTTTTCATTTTCTTAGATTGAACTTGCACATGGAAATTTGGGGTTTTCCATCATTTGACACCAATTACCCCACTTGAGGAAATTCTCATGAGGCTTTCCATCACTTCTCATTTGCCATGCTTTATACGCCTTTGTTACTTTTCTATTTTGCAGCATGCTAGTGGATGTCATGTTTTGGGGGCTTCCTCCTCTTCATTTCTCCATGGTTTATCTACTCCTCTTTTTATAATAATCCACATTATGTATTTAGGTGCATTTACATATGCTTGCTCACCCACCTATTTGCTTCCTTTGTTATGCAACATCCTTACTTATCATTATTCCTTCTCTTTTCTTGCTAGGATGTCTTCTCGTAAGGGCAAGGAACCCGCATCCTCTTCCAATTGACGTAAGGCCACTACTTCTAAACGGAAAGGTGTAGGGACTAGTTCCCCAGCCCTTCGCACAAGGCAACAAAGACATGCCCCCATCGATCCTTTAGACTATGATGAGGGACTCTTCCGGAGTTTGAGGGCGGAAACTAATTGGCAGACCTTTCTAAAGAGGTCTGTGATGATGGAGAAGACCGTGGTAATTAGTGATTTCAACAAGATTCAACTTCAAGAGAGATTTACTGCACTGGGTTGGCAGTCCATCCTTAACATCGATCGTCCATGCTATGAACAGCTGGTTCGAAGATTCTACTGTAATTTGGAGGTCTCTTACCAGTATGGGGAGTACTCAATCACCAGCATGGTGAAGGGGGTGAACCAAGTAGGCTTCATGGCGGCCTACATAGCCTTCTGCGTCTATAAGGCCTTGGAGGGAGGTGCCGAGCACTTATGCTTGCCCTACGTTATGCTTAAGACCATGGAGCATCATACCACACACCCTGAGGACGAAGGTTTCCCATATGGTAGGACCCTCACCAGGATCTTTGAGTTCTTTGGGGTGGATTTGAGTGGTGAGGAGGGAAAGACTCCAGCGAACAAATTTAACAGGGGAAACCTACAAAGGATGGGTCTCCAAGCTCTTATGGATGTACCTCAAAGAGCAGGAGCTCAAGGAGGCAGGGACAGGGGGAATGCCCACAGGGAGGATGTCCCCATGGAGGAGGAAATTAGTGAGGAGGATGAGGATTATGTTCCTCAATTCGAGGAGGACTTTTTGGACGAGGATATCCTCGAGGAGGAGCCTCTTAATTCGAGAGATGCCGATCCTGACTTTGCGAGGGCTGCAGGCCCACAACATAGAGCCCCACCACTTGAGAGTGGTGCATTTGACTTTGAAAGTATGATGACTAGTATGAGGGCCTTGAAAGATGGGCAAGACCAGCTTCTGAGAAGACTAGATGAGAGTGCTACTAGAGAGGAAAATATCTTAGAAAGACAGGCTACATTAGAGAATTCCTTCCTAAGATTGAGCAAGGATTTGGACACAACGGCCAATGCTATTTTAGCGGATTTTTCTTGACTCCGGAGGGATGTACAACTAGTGAACTCAAGGTTTGATTACTACGACCGTCGGCTTAATGTTAGATCGAGGCCTAGGAGGGATGGAGTAGTCGAGTTAGACGATGATGAGGGTCTCTGAGGACTTAGCTTGCCTGTCTTAAATCAGCTTTTTACTTGTCTCTATGTTGTTTATATTATTATTATTATTTTTTTGTACTTTTCTCTGTAATTGGACTTGCTAGTATGGTGTTATGATGTTGTTGGTGACTTGTGGTTAGTTTTGTATGCTTGATAACTTATTGTAATTTAGTTGTAACAACGTTAGTTAGCCTTTATCGATTATGCTTATGTGTATATATATGTTGTCTGTCAGGTGCTTATGTACGAAAAATTTGGGAAATCTTGTTTTAGCGTCGTTGTGCTGCAAAAATTTCGTTAAATTCGTACTCGATGGGTTATGAAATCAAATAACTAATTTTTTATTTATTCAAAGTAAACTTTCTCTCATGCATGCCATGAAATGCAATAATTAAATGCAACCATCATTTTTTTTTTTTTTTTTTTTTAAATTCTTTAAAGTTTTTACATTTACCCAATCCTATTTCCTATTATAGATTCTATGGGGTTTAAATGGTATGCTGTGAATGGATAGAGTATCATGCTCTGATACCACCGTTGTCACTCCCCATTCACACAGAACCGGACTAGTGACCGGGTTAACTCCGGTTAACCCAAACCTGCCAGGACCATCTGATACATTACCCAACCACAACATTCACACATCTAAGATAAACGTTCAAAAGTTCTGCGGAAGACTTTATTTACCTGTAAATACCCCCAATATACTTGATACCCAAATTGTAGTATATAGATAGATACATGTGGGCCCGCAGACATGATATTTACACAAAATGAACAACAATTCACGTATCAAGTACACAAAAAGGGGTCATCAAAAGAATCAAAAAGTAAAACTCTACACGGCGTCAATACTGCGGTCTCGCAGCATAGCCTCCGCACATGCAATCCGTACTATGCTCATACTCCTCGGGGACCCACCAATCCTCATCGGGAAACTCAACTGTGGGGCCCGACCCTTGATCTTCAGGCTGGTGACCTGCAAAATCATCTAAAAGAGGTGCGCACGTGGGATGAGCTCACTAGCTCAGTAAGTGAAAAGAAGGACCGTACAACAATCCACACAACAATCACATCCATATGCACTATATGTTATGCAATTCATTTTAAATCTCATCCACCTAAACAACATTACTAAGTCTTTGGTTTGGTGCTACTACAACCACAGTGCGCGTATGTTCCGGGTACGAGCCGCGAACTCCATCCTGCGATATGCGCATAGGGCTGTAGGAGAAGGCCCACCGTGAGTACTCAAAAAAGTAAAGCATGTCGACCACCGGCTCTTAACATAAAAGTAAATGACAGAAAGTAAAGGTGTTGACCCCAGCAATTTAAAAGCAGTACGATTGACCCTCTTGAATATACTACTGAGGTTGCCGACTGTCCTAATGACCAGCCGGGCGTATGTTTAACCGCCACAGTGACCCGAAAATCGCGACCACTGTTTCTCCCCAAGTGATAACCCAACACCTCAACCCATGTTGGGAAGGGTCGTAGCACGGGAAGATGATAATCCTAAACCGCATGCTCCTATATGACATAGTACGATTGCATAGTGCCACTGCGTCCCATTCCATGGGCTACCAATGCACTCGTTTCCAAGCCGACTACGGCATCTAGTCTAATAATGCATCATGCACAGTGATCCCATCATTCATCACATAAGCACATCCAACATTTAGCATTGAGAATGTAAAACATAACACATATCATAATCATATGAGGATGACTAAGCTACACATAATTTGCATGATGACATGGCTAGTCTAGATACAATTGAATGATGCCAAACAAGCCTTAAAATAAAGTCAAATGTCCTCTCCCCACTTGTTGTGTACAAAGACTCACGCCTGGTACGGGTGAGATCCGGTGTGAGAAACGTAAATTTTAGTGAACCTATCATAAGTGAATGGGGTTAGCATTTCACCACCTTGGGGTCAAAACTAACAAGTTTTGATGGTTAAATCATGTTTAAAATCATAAAAGAAGGTTGTCCGTCCGTTTTGAGTCCATTCAGACACAAAAATCACGTTGGGGGCCTCTCAGGTGGGTCGGACAGCCCACCTGTCATGGCCCACCTGTCTTCTCTGGTGGGCGGGCCGGCCCACCGGTCTTCTCAGGCGGGCTGTTCGGCCCACCGGTCCCGGCCCACCTGAGAGGGCGAAAAATTGCCTTCTTCCTTGAAACTTTCCCCAACCTTTGGGAAATCAAATGGGGCTTTTCCAATCACATTTTCCACACATCCAAGGTCTTATAAGATGATTCTAACCTAGATCTAAGTTAGATTTAAGGATTGAAAAGCCATCTTACCTTCTTTGCTCAAGAACTCTTTCAACCCCCAAAATCACTTCTTAGCTTAAGAAATCACCAATGCTTCCCAAATCTTGTAAACACTTCTTCAAATGCTTCAAAATCAACACATAGACCATCTATTAAACCTTAGATTCATCATCTCAAGTGGGATTTACAAGATCTCAAGGAACTCTACCCAAATCAAGGGTTTTACTTGGGTTTGGTGAAAGTTTAAGAAGCATAGCCTTTGCTTACCTCCAATCGTAGATCTCGTGTTGGGGATCACTCTTCCGACGACGGAATGGGAAGATCAAACCTTGGTGCCGCTTAAATCCATTTCTTCCTCCTCTTCCTTCCCCTTTCTTCTTCTTCGTTCTCTTTTCTCCCTTCTTTTCTCTCTCCTCTTTAGTCTTCTCACCAACTCTTTAGTGTAATAATGAGAAAATGAAAAACACAATAAATGTTATTTATACTTTTTAAAATATCTAGTAACCACATGGGTGGGTCACTCAGGTGGGTGGATGCGCCTGCCTGTGACCACCCACCTGAGGGCCGAAAATTAGCCAACAAATGGGATTTTGATGGAATTCGACTCTCGGCATGTATCTCACTCTCGGCACAAGGTATATTATACGTATGCACTTTAGGATACGGCTATATACCAGTATTACCCATACATGGCCTTGTAATACGTGCATGTGCACGGCTTGGGTACACCCGTCTCCTCTGGCACTGACTCGGACTTGTTTGGCCAACCTGTGTTCAAAGTCATCCTTGCCATCATGGTCTATAAGGAACCCGCCTTAACCCTCTCTGGTTCGGGTTCTGCATGGTTAAATGGGTCAACCATGTAATTAGACCAGGTTTAAAAAGTAGGGTATCACAGTCCGGCTCAAGAGAAGGGTTCAAGAGTTTGGGCCCAAAAGAAGCAGGCTCAACAGAAGGCCCAGTATCCATCCGAGAGGGGGGTAAAGTGTAGTTACTAGTGGCACGTGCCTCCACCACATGAATAAGAGATGTGTCCTCTAACGCCTTCGATAAAGGTGGAGAGGTGATGCTACCAGGAGGTTTTGTTGGCACTAGCTCCTTCTCAGGAGAGGAGGATTTTGAGTCGCGAGAAACCGTGGAAGATTGATCTTTATTAGGATCTGAGGTATAGTCATCAGAGTCCAAGGGGCTGCCGTAGAAAGTCAAGCTAGGGGTGTCAGACGAAGAGTCATTGGAGGGGTTATCATCAGAGCTTTCCTCAGAGCTTTCAGCGGGGTCATCAAATTCTGGACCTGCAATGCTCGTCGAAGGTAGGTCTCGGATGTCGCCTGCTACAGATTTGACAAGCAAGGTTGGACTATTGATGCTGTCAGCGTCTTCTCTCAGGGGGCAAAACGATTGTGTTCAGCATATAAAGGTAGTTGGTTATTGTCCAGGGGATCCCTAATAGAGGATTTTGCCTGGGGAATCCCGACAACCTTTGGGGGGTTTCTTCTCGTTTTCGTCCTCTACCTCTCGCTGGAGGATGGGAAGGAGGCTGGCGACCACTTTCCAACAATAAGGATCTGTCACGGAAGGTTGGGGGATCGATATGTAAGCCATCTTTTAAAGCTCCGGTAGCAGCCTTGAAGGTGCAGGAGGCAAAGTTGTGACTAAAGACTTTGTACTCCAGGCAGTGAAGGGGCTTCCAGTCATAGTGAACAGGTTGCTGGAGGGAGAAATCATCCCCGTCGAGGATGAAGATGGAGGGTGGAAGCTCATCAGCAGCGTCGACCTCAATGAAAATTCTTGCATACGCGAAGTGGTCTTTGCTTTTGGTATGAGAATCAGTGCAAATGGGTTTTCCCAGAACTGAACCCACAGTACTGAGACCATCAGAGCACCAGAAGTGCAGCGGGAGTCCCGACAGGGAGACCCAAAGGGGGATGGTAGATAGGTCAGTCCTGTTGAGCAGCATGTGAATGTGCCAAGGCCTCAAGAAGATAGGAGATTTACCAACAAACCAGGGACCTCCTTCCAAAGAACGCAATCTGTCTTGATTCTCAGAGAATCGAATAGGAAAAATCATGGTCCAGGAGGAACGTATCAATCGTGATCATAGGTCTCCATTGTTTCAGGAGGGACAACTTGACAAGGTGGAAAGGAGCACGTTTCCCTAAGAATTGTCCAACAAGGGAATTTGTCCAAAGAGAAGCTTCCGGGTCCAAGAGACCTTTAGGGCAGACCGCAGTGGTGGAGTCGCTGACAATAGGAGGGACAGTGGTGGGGAAGGTTATCAGCAGGGGGGGAAATTGGGTGATTAAAATGTGAATTCCAGGGAACTCTGAGAGGAGGGGCAGTCAGAGATGGGGTAATGGATGGGAGGGAAGAGGAGGTGGCAGTGGAAGTGGGGTTGATAGAGGTAGCCGGAGAGGGGGAAGCCCCAGCCAGGGGAGAAGCTATGGTGGCCATCTGGCAGGGAGCCGCAGCTCAGACCGAGAGCACCCACATGACCTCAGCCGCTTTACCAAATGCAAAGACCAAAATTGTGTCCACCAGACCTGTGTCTTGAATCCCCATGTCTCACCTTTATCCAAATATATGATCTCCCTTAGACATGTAGTTCCTAAGTAACCAGAGTGTGGAGGATGAAGGCGTCCTGGACCACCAAATTTGAAAAATCTCCAGAGGTTTGAAACTTGTTTGGAAGCATGTGCAAATGAATGTGACATTTTTTTTATTACTATGATAATGAAATTTTCTACCCAAAAAAAAAAAAAAATGATAATGAAAATTAAATGTGTAAGATATTTAAAAAATCTCTTTACCTTCTTCTATTTTTGAACTAATACGTGATAATTGTATGGTTTTGGTTGATTTTCATTCAATATAAGACCACAGCCTACCTCTTTAGTGCAATTTTTCTTGTTTTGCTCAAAACCACTTTGAATTACACTTTTTTTTTTTTGGATGAATAAATAATTCATTCATTACCAAGGAGGAGAAGAATATACAGGGGGGGAGATCAAGGCTAAAGTCTACAAAAGGTGGGAGCCCAAACAAAGGGGGTACCCCACAAAAACACTGGGGGGTGGGGGATACAAGTATACAACAGAAGGGCCATCAAGGGGGGGATTTGATTTACACTTTATTAATATGAACACAAACTATTGATTGTTTATACATGTAAAAAATGTGGGATTAAAGTTGATGGTGCTGTTCATGATACTAGTGATGATTATATTCCATAAACTCATTTGATTCTTGGTCTGGAACTGTATCAATGCTTTCTTCTGTCTTTCCTGCTTGATAAATATATAGTTTCTATATTTATTGAATATGATTTTGTTTTGCAATATCAACAGATAGGTAGCAGGATAACCAGCAAACGCGTTGCTCAAATGCTGGAGGAATGCTCCATGTGTTCATATATTTTGGTTGATAAGCATCCTTATCGTCATGATCCTTCTCATATTGTTACTCACAGGATTCAAAGTTCCATAACTGAATTTGCAGATACTTTAATCAGAGCTCAGTTGCCTAGAAAGCCTAGTAAATGGGGTCAATTTCTTCAAATAATAGATAAAGTGGTAACAATCTTTAGCTGATTATCTTGTTTGTTATATATTGTATGTTGGATGCCATTTTTCTTCCATTTCTTGCTATAGTTATGATTTCCTTTAATGTTATGGGTCTTAGATTTTCCCTTGCTCTTTGTCATTTGTGACAATTTTTGTTTCTTGGGAAAAAAAAGTCACCATCTTCTTTTCATGATACAATCTGACTTTTCTCTTTTATCATTTCGTTTAATGCAATCTGGTGGAGTTCCTATGTGCTATGCCACATATTGCACCTTACTCGTGGGGTGTTTTATTGTAAGACATGATAATTGCAAACACCTATGGAGTCTTCCTTTTTTCTTTTTCTTTTTACTTGAATGAGAAATTCAATACCAAGGGGAAAAAGGGGGGGTGTGAATGTACAATACCCCAAACGGGGAAGGAAATACACAAGAAAAGATGCTACAACCCCCGCCGGGGGGGGGGGGGGAGTAAGAGAGAAGTGGGTAGTCCCCAGGAAGCAACAATGAGCCTGTTCCTTGGGGAGTTCAGCACACCTATGGAGTTACATGCCCTATTGGAACAATTTTACAGCCTCTCTCCTTGTACTGAAGTGGGACTGTTGTAAAAATGTGGACATTGAGTATTCTATACAGGAAAGTGGGTAGCTCCTTTTTTATCTCTCAGTATGTTTCATGTAGGCTCAGTTCATTGGAGCATTGAATTGGGACTTGGGCTTGTATAGTTATGTGATATTGAAACACTTGTCACCTTTTAATTCGATAGAAGTGGGTTTCCTTCTAAGTCAGTGTGACAAATTCTTGTGATTTCAAAATTTACTCAAATGTCCTTGATAGTATGATGTATACTGTTCGATTTTTATGGAATTTACTGTTTTAGGTTGCAGAGGAAGTCATGTTTCAAATTTATTCTGAGTGTTCACTTACTGAACCTTACGTTGCACGAGTTACAACGGAAGCTCTGGCCCAGGATGCTGCTTTATTTGTAGGAAACAGCATGGTCATACGTGATTGCAACATGTATGGGCAAGGTTGGGTGAAATCTGCAGCTGGTACTGCACCTGGGATGTCAAGCTGTGGCACACAATTTGAGGGAATACGAGTGGCTGGTAATAGAGGGGCAAGTGGTATTGATGGGTTGCTTAGCACAGCTATTGGATTTGCAGTAGGATGTAATAGGCGGGTAAGTGCATAAGATTTATTTGCATGGTCTTAATCAATTGAAACTTCCATCTTAAATTTTCTGGTTCATCTTTTGGTTTTTGTTGATAGTACTTGATACAACTCAACATTTTCATGGCTAAATGGGTTTGGCTGTACAGATCCTGTTTCTCTCCCATGGTGCCATTCAGTTTTCTAAGCCATGTTAGTTGTTATCCCAAAGCAATTCATATCTTTTCTCACCACTTCTTTCCAAGTTACTCTTGGTCTATGCCTTAGCCTTTTATATCTTCTAACATGCATGCTACCATTCCTCCTTATGAGTGCATTCAATGGCCAAGTCTGCTAATGTCCATACCACATCAAATGACACTCCTTCAACTTAAGTTGTGTCAGGGCCACTCCTAAATCATCTTAAATATTTTCCTTATTTTATCTTGTTTACTTGTCCATACATTCATCTCAACATTTTCATCGTGGCTACTCTCCTTTTGTTTTTACGTTGTTTCATTGCTACCCAACATTCAGCATTCTACATCATTTCTGCTCTTATTACTGGTTTTTATTGATAATTAAATTATTTGTGTTTTGTGCACTGCAAAGCTGTTCAAGTCTGTGGAATAGAGATAGTATTGATATGTTTTGGTTTCTATTGACTACAAGTTGAAATATTTTTGCCTTTCCTCTTAGTCTTACTAATCACACAGGAACGAAATGTGTTCCAACAAATCATCGAGTATTGTCCGCACTGGACTGATATAAAGGATAACAGGTTGGGATCCAGAAAATAAAATGAATTTCAAATCCAACTGGTTCTAGTTGATATGAAACTCCAAGACAAGAGACAATGAGAGGGATGAAAAAGAGAAGAAAATAAGAAAAAGAATAAAGGAAGAAGAAAAGAGAAACAATCAGTTATGGGAGAAAAATGGAAGATGGAATCCTTCTATGATCCTACCTCCACATAATATATTAGCAATTAAAAGTTATGTTCCTTAAATGCCCTTTACTTCCCATACGATGTATATGGTTCCCATAATAACCTCATAAAAAGCAAGTATTCCAACACTCCCCCCTCAAGCTGGGGCATAGATATCACAATGCCCAGCTTGCTAGTAAAGTAATGAAATGTGTGGAATTAATTCCTTTTGTCAACATGTCAGCCATCTGTTCTCCTTTTTTCACAATGGGTGCGCCGATAAATCCATACTGAAGTTTTGCCATGATTAAGTGTTGGAAACTTTGATATGCTTTTGGTGTGATTATGTTGGACAGGATTGTGAGCTATGCTGATTGCACCTTGTTATGAAAATATAACCTCGTAGAATCGTCTGCCTCAAATCCTTACTCTTGGATTAATCTTTTCAGCCAGAGTAGCTCACAAACTCCATAAGCCATAGCCCTAAATTCTGCTTTGGCATTTGATCTAGAGCCATAGAGTGTTTCTTGCTCCTCCAAGCAAGTCATTATGTTTCCACCTACAATGGTGCAATACCCTGATGTGGATCTTCTATCAGCAATTGACCTAACCCAATCTGCATGTGTATGGCTCCACCCTTAAGTGATTGTTCTTGGTGAACAACCATTTCCCTGGATTTAATTTTAGGTACATGAGAATGTGATACATTTTTTCCATGTGGCCAATTCCGGGTGCATGCATAAATTTACTGAATACACCAACAATATATCCTATATCCCGACTAGTGAGAAAGATAAATCAAATTCACAAGTCTTTGGTATCTTCCATGTATAAAATGAGATGTCCACTTTCTTCGCCCAATTTGTGGTTTTGATCAATAGGGAAATCTATAGATTTGCAGCCTAACATTCTTGTCTCACTCTCACCTAGGAGATCCAAAATATACTTCTTCAAACAAATATTGATTCTCTTTTCAGATCTTGGTACTTTGACTTCTAGAAAGTATTTCAGAGTACCAAGATTTTGAATTTCAAATTGTTGTGCTAAATAACCCTTAATCTTCCTCACCTCCTCTTGATCATTTCCAATCACCACAATATCATTTACATAGCAACAAGAGCTATAAGTTTTTCGTTTTTCGTTTTTAGGGGGGGAATACACAAGTCCCTGAAGGGGAAATATAAGATCCCATGTGGGGAGCAAGGGAATAGAAATAATATTGGCTACACCCCTAGGGGGGGATCAAAAGAGATAAGGGTAACCCTCCTAGGGGAGTCTACAAAAGTTCGGCAATAATCGAAGCAAGCTTGGAGGAGACATCAAAGTAAATGGACTTCCAAATCCTATCAAGAATTCTCTCTCCCATTTCTGATATCCTGGATCACTAGGACTTGGAGATTTGATGTTTCCAATTATGTATCCTAACTTCCCACGCCTCTTAAGGGTAATTTTATAGAATGTGGTCAATCCAAATAGTTGGTATTGTCTAACTTAACAATAGATATTTGGGAATTTTTCTAGAGTAACAAAGCTGGGGTTACCAATACTAGTATCGACAACAACAACAAATTCAGCCATATCCCAACTTAATGGGGTCAGCTACATGGATCCAAAAAACTAAAGGGAGATGAGAGTTAGAGGAAAGAGGTAACAACCCAACAAGTCAGGAGATCTCAGCTAAGTGGGGTCGGTTATGTGGATCCTAGCCCTCCAGTAGGCTCTATCCAAAGTCATACTTGGAACGAGACCAAGACTACATGCCAATTCTTCACCACTAATACTAGTACGAGCAGCTGAGAATTCCATCAGTCCAATGACCTCTAACATAGTTTAGAAACAACTAGGGAAATTGGTTGGATACCCTAGGGAGTCAACGCTCAACCAGACTACTTCTTGACAATGGCAGAGAATCCTTTTGTTTAATCCTAGCAAAGAAAAAATACTTTTTTCTTTCTTATTGCCTTGGACTTGCCACTTCCCCTCTTTTCCAACTGATTTCAGATATTAAGGAGCATTACAATCATGAAGAAACTACAACTACATATACATTCCATGAAAAGAACCAAGTCTACTTCAACCATTAGGTTCAAACATCATAAAGCAATGACCAGAATCAATGTCCTTCCGAAAGAAGGAAACAAACATAACATAAGCAAGACATTCAGTCTCCAAACTGGAGAGAAAATATAATGTAGAGTCGGGGGGTTGCAGCAACTTTCAACTAAGTCTCTCAATCTAAGGTTGTATACTTGTATGTCTTTAAGAGAGGACCTCTAGGAGACATAGGGAGACCTGCTATGCAGTTCAACAAGTCTCAGTTCAGAGAGAAACCAAGCTGTTTCAAGACCTAGCGGTAACGCTACTTATCCCAAATCTTCCATTGATTTGTCACTGATGGCTTCTATATCCATCTCCATTTGTTCTGGTGAAGTTCTTGATTCCTTAGAATCCTTTCATATTGTCACTGCCTTTGGACCTTGTAACTTTAGGCAATGGCTTGAAAGAAGAGGGATACTGCCCTTGGATTGACTCTCAAACCAGTTGTGCTCTGATACCAAGTTTCAAATGCAGCTGGCTTTGGTTGATATGGAGCTCCAAAGTCACGAGTGGGAAGAAGAAAAGAAGAAAATGAAGAACCAGTTAGGGGAGAAAAATGGAAGATGGATCCTCGTTTGATCCCATCTCCACATAATATATCAGCAATTAAAAGTATAGTACCTTTCAATCCAAGGGCACAACTGGTTTGAGAGTCGATATAAGGGCAGTATCCCTCTTCTTTCAAGCCTTTGCCTAAAGTTACAAAGGGGTCCAAAGGCGGTGATAACTCGAAAGGATTCTAAGGAACCAAAGAACTTCACCAGAACAAATGGAGATGGATATAGGAGCCATCAGTGACAAATCAATGGAAGATTTGGGATAAGTAGCATTACCGCTAGGTCTTGAAACAACTTGGTTTCTCTCTCTGAACTGAGACTTGTTAAACCGCATAGCAGGTCTCCCTATGTCTCATAGAGGTCCTCTCTCAAAGACATAAAAGTATACAACCTTAGTTTGAGAGACTTGATTGTTAGTTGTTGCAACCCCCGACTCTACATTATATTTTCTCTCCAGTTTAGAGACTAAATGTCTTGCTTATGTTATGTTTGTTTCCTTATTTGTTCACTGGATCTGTTCTTGCATTTTCTCTCCCCGCTTCTCCGTCCTTGTGAATGGTAGCCTAGCTGGCTACTTTCCCTCCGGCCGGGGAATTCACCAGAGATGCCCCCTTTCCCCTCTTCTCTTCTCCCTTTCCTTCGAAATTCTTTCTCGCTCTGTCTAATCAGCCACTGACATCCATCTCATCTCCCCTATTCCCAAATGCAAAGCTCTCCTTCTCTCCCACTTGGATTTTGCTAACAATATCATGATTTTCTCCAAGGTTGATCCTCTTTCCATCACCACTATCATGTTTACTCTTCACAACTTTGAAACCCTTTTGGGTCTCAAAATCAACCTCCTTATGTCTAATATCTTTCTCTTCGGGATCTCTCCTGAGGCCAAGGAAATCCTTTGCGACATCTCAGGCATCCATCTGGGTTCCCTACCTGTCAAATATTTAGGCCTTCCACTTATTTCTTCTAGGCTTTTAGCCCACCATTGCACCCCCTTGCTTGACCATCTAATGAAAAAGCTTCAGTTTTAGAAAGGTAAGCTCCTCTCTTTTACTGGTCGCCTCACCTTGATCAGATCGGTCCTCCAATCCATATATCTTTATTGGTCCAGTAACTTCATCCTCCCTGCCTCGGTGACTAAGCCTTTTGAGGGACTTCTTTGTTCCTTCCTCTGGAAAGGCTCCGAGTCTTCTAGATTCCTCAAGCCTCTCAGCTGGAAGAAGGTCTATCTCCCCAAAGCTAAAGGAGGATTAGGGACTTGGAGAATTAAGGATGCTAATTTGGTTGGTGTCCTTAAGCTTATCTGGAAATTGTGTCCAAACGCAAAAGCATCTGGGTTGATTGGATTCTCTCTGGTCTACTCAAGCACAATTACCTTTGGAGTGCCCCCTTCATTTCTGATGCCTCCTAGATCTGGAGGAAGATTCTTGAGCACAGACCCTTTGGCCTTCACTGCCATTTCCCACTCTCTTGGAAACGGGCAATCTACCTCCCTTTGGAAGGACCCCTGGCATCCTTTGGGTATCCTATCTCATCTGCTTACTCGCAAAGCTATCTACTCCTCCGATCTCCCTGCTAATGCTTTGGTCTCGTCCATCCTCTCTCCCAATGGTTGGTCTCCCCCCTCCTCTCCCCCTCCTCTTACTGATATTTGGTCTTCTCTCCCCCCTCTCCCCCTTGCCATAGTGGGAGGGAAGACATATGCAACTGGCTCCCCGCCTCCAATGGCATTTTCTCTTTTGCCACTGCTTGGTCCCACATCTTTACCCCTTCTCCGGTTGTCCCGTGGCATAAATTGGTCTGGTTTAAGGGCCATATTCCCCATCATAGCTTCACCCTTTGGCGGTGTCTATCCAGCTGTATTCCCACCCAATCCTTCCTCATACACCGTCATATTCTCATCAATCCTTCCTGCTGTCTTTGCACCTTGGTTGTTGAAGATGTCCCCCACCTTTTCTTCTCCTGCCCCTTCTCCTTTATTGTTTGGAAAACTATTCTCTCCAAAAGTTGGCCGAATCCAAGATCTAGTTAGAATATGTAGATGAGGAAGAACAATGAGATGAGAGTTGGAGAAGGAGTAGAAAAAGGAGAAGGAGAGGAGGTGATGGTATGGTTGAATGGTATGTTGTGAACAAAATCTCACTAACACCAAATATATCACTTCATTAACATATTTACAGAACATATTTATAGGAAATTACACATTCCTCCCTAAGGAGGAGAAAAGGAAAAATAAAACATACATAATATGATGAATTACTAAACTACCCTTATAACACAACTAATATCTCTAACACTCCCCCTCAAGCTGGAGAATGAATATCATGCATTCCCAGCTTGTACAACAGAGAATTGAACTGATGATGGAGAAGACCCTTTGTGAAGATATCAGTCAGTTGATCTCGAGTCCTCACAAAAGGTATGCATATGTAGCCAATGTCAATATTCTCTTTGATAAAGTGTTTGTCCACCTCTATGTGCTTTGTCCTGTGATGCAGATTAATTACCAAAATATGCTTGTTTTAATAGGAATAAGCTTAGGGTTGGGTTGTATACGTGTTGGGCCTTCAGTCCATGTGGTTTGGAGTATATTGGGCCACTTTTATGGGTCTAAACTAGGGGTTCTAAGGTTGCATACGGGATTCAATGATTTGTTTCCTTTTACTTTAGTTTCCTTTTTAGATGGGGTTATTTAGTTTCTAATTTCAGTACCTAAATTAGTTTCTAATTTTCAGTCATAAATTAGTTTCTATTTCCAGTTTAGCAACTAAGACTTTCTATTTTGTAAGTTTCTATTTTCAGATTTTAGTAACTAGTTTAGTTTCTAATTTTTAGTTTCCTATTTCAGTTTTTGGAAACTAAAGTTAGTTTCTATTTTCTTGTAATCCCATCATTATTATAAATAAAGGAGAGCTCTCATCATAGAGAGATGATTTGATGAACAAAAAAAGATGCTACTGCGTTTCTCCTCTATGAGGGTTCTTTGTGTTTGATCAAAGAAGAAGGGTTTGGTGTTTGATCCAAGCGACTCCTTGCGGCGTGAAGTCCAGGAGGTTTTCTTCAAGCTTTCTTATTTCTTTCAAGTTTGTTTTCAGTTATTTTTTGGTTGTTCTTTGGTCTACAAGTTCCTGTTGTTTGGGTCTAGTTTGACCTGTCAAATCTAGTCCTACATTAAGTGGTATCAGAGCATGGCTGGGAACAACACCCCCACCCTAGTTTCTCTTATGGAGATGCTACAGACTATGAGGACTGAGATGAAGGCTGAACAGCAAACCTTACGGACTGAATTGAAGGCTGAGTTGAAGGCTGAATTGGATGTCAGGTTGTTGAATGAAGAGACCCCACCCCAACAGCCTACTGGCAGTTCACGTACAACACCCGAAGTGGACACTCCAATGAATGTGGTTACTCAGTTGACTAATAGGAGAGCAAACCCTAATCTGAGAGCACCACAGAGGGTTCCGGTGGCACAACCTACTTTTGAAGAGCATGTAAGAGGATACTTTGAGACTGAGCATCCCGTGCAACAGAGGTATTCTGGAGATTCACAGAAGGTCAAGCTCGATCTGAAGGAGTTTGATGGGAGATATGACCCCCAATTGTTCTATGATTGGGTAGTGGCATTAGACGACTATTTTGACTATTATGAGTTACCTGAGGAACGGAAGATGAAACTAGCTCGTGCTAAGCTAGTTGGGGCTGCTCGTGAGTGGTGGAGGACCTATGAGCTAGAGTTGGAAGACCGTGGTAGAGAACCTACTAGTTGGGAAGAGATGAAGCTTGAATTATCAGATAAATACTTGCCACGCAACTTCAGAGCTCGCATACAAGACCAGCTGAACTCTCTTCGTCAAGGGTCTATGACTGTTGCCGAGTACATGAACAAGTTTGACGCACTTTATTTTCGTACAGGCATAAGGGAGAATGAAAGGCAACTGTTATCTCGGTTTCGACTGGGATTGCGAGTTGAAATCAACAGGGGTATCGGAGTTGTTGAAGTGCACTCAGTGAGGGATTGTTTTGACAAGGCCCTACGAGCAGAGGAGCTTCTAGCACAGCCAGTTAGAAGGTTTGGTTTCCAAGCTGGGGAGGTAAAGAAGAATTTTCCAGCCACTAAACCTAGTAGCTCAACACCTCCAAAATCCACTTTTCCTCCACGAGCTGATCATAAAGGAAAGGCACCCATGACAGGTAGTAATAAGGTACAGTGTTTCCATTGTCGAGAGTTAGGACATTTTGCTAAGTCTTGTCCACATAAGCAGAGGGTTAATGCAGTAGCTGAGGTTGAAGACTCCAATGAGGAGGATGAGTCAGCTCTTTATCCCTACCCCTTAGATGATGATGATGATGGTGGATATGACTATGATATGGAAAACACTAATGAGGATGATACCCAGGGAATAAATATTGTTACTCGCATATTGGTGGCTGAAACCAAAGGAGAGGATTGGCGACGTAACTGCATATTCTACAGCCGTATGAAGTCAGGTGAGCATACTTGTCAGATTATCATTGATAGTGGCAGTTGTGTCAACGTTGTTTCTGAAGCCTTTGTGAAGAAAGCAACCTTGAAAGCTGACCCACATCCTCAGCCTTATAAGGTATCCTTGCTGAATGGTAATACCTTAGAGGTGAATAAGAGGTGCTCAGTTCCTTTGAAACTTTACCGATATGAAGAGAAAGTTTGGTGTGATGTGATCCCAATGAAACTCACAGATGTATTGCTTGGTCGTCCCTGGATGTATGACAATGGTGCCATGGTTGGAGGGAAGAAGAATCTGTGTACTTTCATGTGGAAGGGAGTTCCTACAACTTTCTATCCGGTAAATGTGCCGGCTGAAATACGGCGGAAGAGATCATTAAGGTCAAATCAGAAGGGCATTGACAATGAGAAGAAGGTATTAGCTCTGCCCACAAAGGAGTTGCTAACTATTTCCCATAAACAGTTCTTACGCACAAGTCATGAGACTGGAATGGTTATGGCACTTGTTACTAGGGAAGTCACTCCCCAACCTGAGGTAACGTATAGTGCACCTATCAGAGAGCTCCTGTCTGATTTTTCTGACTTAGTCCCTGATGATCTCCCAGATGAGTTGCCTCCCATGAGAGACATACAGCATGCCATTGACTTGGTACCTGGTTCGGTTTTACCCAACCTTCCTGCTTACAGACTTAGTCCTACTGAGCACGCCGAGCTAAAACGGCAAGTGGATGGGTTACTACAGAAGGGCTTCATTGAGGAGAGCTTAAGTCCTTGTGCAGTACCAGCTTTACTCACGCCAAAGAAGGATGGTTCTTGGCGTATGTGTGTGGACAGCCGTGCTATCAACAAGATAACAGTCAAGTATAGGTTTCCTATACCACGACTAGATGATATGTTGGATATGCTGTCCGGGGCAAAGGTCTTTTCCAAGCTAGATCTGAGGAGTGGCTATCATCAGATTCGCATCCGTTCTGGGGATGAGTGGAAGACCGCCTTTAAGACCAAGGATGGCTTATATGAGTGGAAAGTCATGCCGTTCGGTCTGACAAATGCACCTAGTACTTTTATGAGGGTGATGACACAGGTCCTTCGTCCCTTCATTGGTCGCTTTTTGGTTGTTTATTTTGATGACATTCTGGTATACAGTAAGAACCAAGAAGAGCATAAGGATCACTTGAGGCAAGTCTTGAGAGTACTCCGTGCTGAGAAGTTATACATTAATCTCAAGAAGTGTTCCTTCATGCTGCCCAAGGTTGTATTCCTTGGATTTATAGTGTCATCAAAGGGGGTTGAAGCTGATCCAGAGAAGATCAAGAGCATCACTGATTGGCCCACACCTAAGACTCTAACAGAAGTCCGTAGCTTCCATGGGTTGGCATCCTTTTATAGGAGATTTATCCGGAACTTCAGTGCAGTAATGGCACCCATCACTGAATGTATGAAGTCGAGTAAAGGGAAGTTTGAATGGACAGCTGCAGCGACCAAAGCCTTCGCTCTTGTGAAGAGGAAGATGACCGAGGCACCCATCCTACGCCTACCAGATTTTGACAAAGTATTTGAGGTAGCTACAGATGCTTCACATGTTGGGCTAGGAGGAGTGATAATGCAAGGAGGACACCCCATCGCTTTTTATAGCGAAAAATTGAATGAGGCCAAGAAGCGCTATTCGACTTATGATCTGGAGTTGTATGCAGTCGTCCAAGTGCTACGCCATTGGAGGCACTACCTCATTGGTAAGGAGTTCATTTTGTACACTGATCATGAGGCCTTGAAGCACCTTCACTCACAGAAATCGATTAGCCATAGACATGCCAAATGGGTAGCCTACTTGCAGGAGTTTGTATTTGCTATGAAGTACAAGGCGGGAAAAGAGAATACAGTGGCTGATGCACTTAGCCGGAAAGTGCTCACACTTAACACATTTTCAACACATGTTATTAACATAGATCAGATACGAGGTGAGTATACATCTGATTCTGATTTCAGCACTGTCTTTATGGAGTTACAACAAGGTGGGCAGCACTTAAAGTACTCTATTCATGATGGGTACTTGTTCTTTGGCACGCGGCTTTGTATCCCAAACTCTTCCCTACGTCATCACATCATACGAGAGTTACATGGAGGAGGATTAGGAGGACATTTTGGGAAAGATAAGACTCTTGCACAGGTGACTGATCGATATTATTGGCCATGCATTGCAAAGGATGTCGATCATGTGATCAAGAGATGCCGTGTATGTCAGTTGGCAAAAGGGGGAAAACAGAACACAGGTTTATACTCTCCACTACCTGTTCCTCATGCACCGTGGCTTGATGTTAGCATGGATTTTGTTCTTGGACTACCCCCTACTAGAGAACGATATGATTCCATTATGGTGGTTGTGGATCGTTTCTCTAAGATGGCTCATTTTATACCTTGTCGTAAGACTTTTGATGCTTATCAGGTTGCAAAGCTCTTCTTCAAGGAAGTAGTACGACTACATGGGCTGCCAACTAGTATTGTGTCTGACCGTGATGTTAAGTTCATGAGTTATTTTTGGAAGACATTGTGGTTGAAGACAAATACAAAGTTGAACTTTTCAACTGCATTTCATCCACAGACAGACGGACAGACAGAGGTGGTGAACCGTAGCTTGGGAAACTTGTTGAGGTGTTTGGTTCGAGACTATGAGAAGACATGGCCTTCTATTCTTGACATCGCAGAATTTGCCTACAACAGCTCAGTGAATAGGACAACAGGTCGTACTCCTTTTGAGATCTTGCTTGGAGTCCAACCTAAGCGGCCTATTGACCTTATGTCACTGCCACCCCAGGCTCGAGTTAGTATTGAAGCTGATGAGTTCTTACGTCATATCACTGAGGTGCATGCCAACGTCCGACGACGTATTGCCTTGAACAATGAGGTGTATAAGGCTTCTGCTGATCGTCATCGGCGTTATGTGGAGTTCAAACCCGGGGACATGGTGATGATTCGAGTAAATCCTGAACGGTTTCAGACAGGTGTCAATACCAAGCTACATCCACGAAAGATGGGTCCCTACAAGGTGCTGAAACGTATAGGACCTAATGCTTATGTGCTTGAGTTGCCTGATGACATGACCATAAGCAACGTGTTTAATGTGGCTGATCTTCACCTTTATGTTGGGCATCATTCAGATGATGGAGACTCGGAGCAAATGCTGAGGTTGCCTCAACTGAAGCCACCCACTTCTGAAGTTATTGAAGACGTCTTGGATGATAATTACAAGACCTCTCGCCGTGGCACCGGTTATCACACTTTTCTTGTCAAGTGGAAAGGCCGTCCCCGTAGTGACTGTACTTGGATTCATGCTGATGATTTCAAGAGACTTGATCCCGACTTGTATGAGCGTTACATGTCCCTTATCCATTCGTCGGAGTCGAATGTTTCCAAGCCGGGGAGAGTTGATGCAGATTCTTCACCAAACTAGGCTTGTTTTATTAGGAATAAGCTTAGGGTTGGGTTGTATACGTGTTGGGCCTTCAGTCCATGTGGTTTGGAGTATATTGGGCTACTTTTATGGGTCTAAACTAGGGGTTCTAAGGTTGCATACGGGATTCAATGATTTGTTTCCTTTTTCTTTAGTTTCCTTTTTAGATGGGGTTATTTAGTTTCTAATTTCAGTACATAAATTAGTTTCTAATTTTCAGTCATAAATTAGTTTCTATTTCCAGATTAGCAACTAAGACTTTCTATTTTGTAAGTTTCTATTTTCAGATTTTAGTAACTAGTTGAGTTTCTAATTTTTTGTTTCCTATTTCAGTTTTTGGAAACTAAAGTTAGTTTCTATTTCATGTAACCCCTATCACTATTATAAATAAAGCTGATGGCTCTTTCAATGAGCCACGATTTTGACAAACTACATGGCTGCTGCTGCTGCTTTCTCTACAAGAGAACTTCTTTGTGTTTGATCAAGGAAGAAGGGCTTGGTGTCTGACCCAGGTGACTCCTTGCGGCGTGAAGTCCAGGAGGGTTCTTAGTGTGTTTCCTTCTCTTCTTTACAATCTATATTCAAGCTAATATTGCTGCTACAACCAGGTATTTATTTTTAACTGCTGCCCAGAAATTCTGCAACTGGTTCCAATCGGCCTCCTCTAAAAAGGGCAGTTCCAGCCCTCGGTTTGAGCCCAGATTTTGACCGATTGTTTATCCATATACTACTAAGGATCGACCTTAGTTTGGACTGTTTCTGAGGAGCCTGTAGAGAGATATTCAAAATCTCCCTATTTTTGTCTTCTAGCTGCCTTAGCTTTTATTTTCTGGATTCGACATCTCTGCTATTATGACTGCTGATTGCTGGAATCCTGATCATATTTGAGAAGAACTTGAAGTGGTTAATACACTTAGTCAGTCCCTGGTTTAGTTCTAAGGGCTGTTGCTCTCTTTGTTTATTCTTTGTGCTAATATTCCTTAAGATCGATAGTGCTACTAGACTGTTATGTGAAGTCTGATTTCTCATATATCTGTGGAGCTGGTTTTGGTTGTTCTTTGGTCTACAAGTTCCTGTTGTTTGGGTCTAGTTTGACTTGTCAAATCTAGTCCTACATTAAGTGGTATCAGAGCATGGCTGAGAACAACACCCCCACCTTAGCTTCTATTATGGAGTTGATACAGAATATGAGAGCTGAACTAAAGGCTGAGTTGAAGGCTGAATTGGATGCCAGGTTGTTGAATGAAGAGACCCCACCCCAACAGCCTACTGGCAGTTCACGTACAACACCCGAAGTGGACACTCCAATGAATGTGGTTACTCAGTTGACTAATAGGAAAGCAAACGCTAATCTGAGAGCACCACAGAGGGTTCCGGTAGCACAACCTACTTTTGAAGAGCATGTAAGAGGATATTTTGAGACTGAGCGTCCCGTGCAACAGAGGTATTCTGGAGATTCACAGAAGGTCAAGCTCGATCTGAAGGAGTTTAATGGGAGATATGACCCCCAATTGTTCTATGATTGGGTAGTGGCACTAGACGACTATTTTGACTATTATGAGTTACCTGAAGAACGGAAGATGAAACTAGCTCGTGCTAAGCTAGTTGGGGCTGCTCGTGAGTGGTAGAGGACCTATGAGCTAGAATTGGAAGACCGTGGTAGAGAACCTACTAGTTGGGAAGAGATGAAGCTTGAGTTATCAGATAAATACTTGCCACGCAACTTCAGAGCTCGCATACAAGACCAGCTGAACTCTCTTCGTCAAGGGTCTATGACTGTTGCCGAGTATATGAACAAGTTTGACGCACTTTGTTCTCGTACAGGCATAAGGGAGAATGAAAGGCAACTATTATCTCGGTTTCGACTGGGATTGCGAGTTGAAATCAACAGGGGTATCGGAGTTGTTGAAGTGCACTCAGTGAGGGATTGTTTTGACAAGGCCCTACGAGCAGAGGAGCTTCTAGCACAGCCAGTTAGAAGGTTTGGTTTCCAAGTTGGGGAGGTAAAGAAGAATTTTCCAGCCACTAAACCTAGTAGCTCAACACCTCCAAAATCCACTTTTCCTCCACGAGCTGATCATAAAGGAAAGGCACCCATGACAGGTAGTAATAAGGTACAGTGTTTCCATTGTCAAGAGATAGGACATTTTGCTAAGTCTTGTCCGCATAAGCAGAGGGTTAATGCAGTAGCTGAGGTTGAAAACTCCAATGAGGAGGATGAGTCAGCTCTTTATCCCTACCCCTTAGATGATGATGATGATGGTGGATATGACTATGATATAGAAAACACTAATGAGGATGATACCCAGGGAATAAATATTGTTACTCGCATATTGGTGGCTGAAACCAAAGGAGAGGATTGGCGACGTAACTGCATATTCTACAGCCGTATGAAGTCAGGTGAGCATACTTGTCAGATTATCATTGATAGTGGCAGTTGTGTCAACGTTGTTTCTGAAGCCTTTGTGAAGAAAGCAACCTTGAAAGCTGACCCACATCCTCAGCCTTATAAGGTATCCTTGCTGAATGGTAATACCTTAGAGGTGAATAAGAGGTGCTCAGTTCCTTTGAAACTTTACCGATATGAAGAGAAAGTTTGGTGTGATGTGATCCCAATGAAACTCACAGATGTATTGCTTGGTCGTCCCTGGATGTATGACAATGATGCCATGGTTGGAAGGAAGAAGAATCTGTGTACTTTCATGTGGAAGGGAGTTCCTACAACTTTCTATCCGGTAAATGTGCCGGCTGAAATACGGCGGAAGAGATCATTAAGGTCAAATCAGAAGGGCATTGACAATGAGAAGAAGGTATTAGCTCTGCCCACAAAGGAGTTGCTAACTATTTCCCATAAACAGTTCTTACGCACAAGTCATGAGACTGGAATGGTTATGGCACTTGTTACTAGGGAAGTCACTCCCCAACCTGAGGTAACATATAGTGCACCTATCAGAGAGCTCTTGTCTGATTTTTCTGACTTAATCCCTGATGATCTCCCAGATGAGTTGCCTCCCATGAGAGACATACAGCATGCCATTGACTTGGTACCTGGTTCGGTTTTACCCAACCTTCCTGCTTACAGACTTAGTCCAACTGAGCATGCCGAGCTGAAACGGCAAGTGGATGGGTTATTACAGAAGGGCTTCATTGAGGAGAGCTTAAGTCCTTGTGCAGTACCAGCTTTACTCACGCCAAAGAAGGATGGTTCTTGGCGTATGTGTGTGGACAGCCGTGCTATCAACAAGATAACAGTCAAGTATAGGTTTCCTATACCACGACTAGATGATATGTTGGATATGCTGTCGGGGGCAAAGGTCTTTTCCAAGCTAGATCTGAGGAGTGGCTATCATCAGATTCGCATCCGTTCTGGGGATGAGTGGAAGACCGCCTTTAAGACCAAGGATGGCTTATATGAGTGGAAAGTCATGCCGTTCGGTCTGACAAATGCACCTAGTACTTTTATGAGGGTGATGACACAGGTCCTTCGTCCCTTCATTGGTCGCTTTTTGGTTGTTTATTTTGATGACATTCTGGTATACATAAGAACCAAGAAGAGCATCAGGATCAGTTGAGGCAAGTCTTGAGAGTACTCTGTGCTGAGAAGTTATACATTAATCTCAAGAAGTGTTCCTTCATGCTGCCCAAGGTTGTATTCCTTGGATATATAGTGTCATCAAAGGGGGTTGAAGCTGATCCGGAGAAGATCAAGAGCATCACTGATTGGCCCACACCTAAGACTCTAACAGAAGTCCGTAGCTTCCATGGGTTGGCTTCCTTCTATAGGAGATTTATTCGGAACTTCAGTGCAGTAATGGCACCCATCACTGAATGTATGAAGTCGAGTAAAGGGAAGTTTGAATGGACAGCTGCAGCGACCAAAGCCTTCGCTCTTGTGAAGAGGAAGATGACCGAGGCACCCATCCTACGCCTACCAGATTTTGACAAAGTATTTGAAGTAGCTACAGATGCTTCACATGTTGGGCTAGGAGGAGTGATAATGCAAGGAGGACACCCCATCGCTTTTTATAGCGAAAAATTGAATGAGGCCAAGAAGCGCTATTCGACTTATGATCTGGAGTTGTATGCAGTCGTCCAAGTGCTACGCTATTGGAGGCACTACCTCATTGGTAAGGAGTTCATTTTATACACTGATCATGAGGCCTTGAAGCACCTTCACTCACAGAAATCGATTAGCCACAGACATGCCAAATGGGTAGCCTACTTGCAGGAGTTTGTATTTGCTATGAAGTACAAGGCGGGAAAAGAGAATACAGTGGCTGATGCACTTAGCCGGAAAGTGCTCACACTTAACACATTTTCAGCACATGTTATTAACATAGATCAGATACGAGGTGAGTATACATCTGATTCTGATTTCAGCACTGTCTTTATGGAGTTACAACAAGGTGGGCAACACTTAAAGTACTCTATTCATGATGGGTACTTGTTCTTTGGCACGCGGCTTTGTATCCCAAACTCTTCCCTACGTCATCACATCATCCGAGAGTTACATGGAGGAGGATTAGGAGGACATTTTGGGAAAGATAAGACTCTTGCACAGGTGACTGATCGATATTATTGGCCATGCATTGCAAAAGATGTCGATAATGTGATCAAGAGATGCCGTGTATGTCAGTTGGCAAAAGGGGGAAAACAGAACACAGGTTTATACTCTCCACTACCTATTCCTCATGCACCGTGGCTTGATGTTAGCATGGATTTTGTTCTTGGACTACCCCCTACTAGAGAACGATATGATTCCATTATGGTGGTTGTGGATCATTTCTCTAAGATGGCTCATTTTATACCTTGTCGTAAGACTTTTGATACTTATCAGGTTGCAAAGCTCTTCTTCAAGGAAGTAGTACGACTACATGGACTACCATCTAGTATTGTGTCTGACCGTGATGTTAAGTTCATGAGTTATTTTTGGAAGACATTATGGTTGAAGACAAATACAAAGCTGAACTTTTCAACTGCATTTCATCCACAGACAGGCGGACAGACAGAGGTGGTGAACCGTAGCTTGGGAAACTTGTTGAGGTGTTTGGTTCGAGACTATGAGAAGACATGGCCTTCTATTGTTGACATTGCAGAATTTGCCTACAACAGCTCAGTGAATAGGACAACAGGTCGTACTCCTTTTGAGATCTTGCTTGGAGTCCAACCTAAGCGGCCTATTGACCTTATGTCACTCCCACCCCAGGCTCGAGTTAGTATTGAAGCTGATGAGTTCTTACGTCATATCACTGAGGTGCATGCCAACATCCGACGACGTATTGCCTTGAACAATGAGGTGTATAAGGCTTCTGCTGATCGTCATCGGCGTTATGTGGAGTTCAAACCCGGGGACATAGTGATGATTCGAGTAAATCCTGAACGGTTTCAGACAAGTGTCAACACCAAGTTACATCCACGAAAGATGGGTCCCTACAAGGTGCTGAAACGTATAGGACCTAATGCTTATGTGCTTGAGTTGCCTGATGACATGACCATAAGCAACGTGTTTAATGTGGCTGATCTTCACCTTTATGTTGGGCATCATTCTGATGATGGAGACTCGGAGCAAATGCTGAGGTTGCCTCAACTGAAGCCACCCACTTCTGAAGTTATTGAAGACGTCTTGGATGATAATTACAAGACCTCCCGCCGTGGCACCGGTTATCACACTTTTCTTGTCAAGTGGAAAGGTCATCCCCGTAGTGACTGTACTTGGATTCATGTTGATGATTTCAAGAGACTTGATCCCGACTTGTATGAGCGTTACATGTCCCTTATCCATTCGTCGAAGTCGAATGTTTCCAAGCCGGGGAGAGTTGATGCAGATTCTTCACCAAACTAGGCTTGTTTTATTAGGAATAAGCTTAGGGTTGGGTTGTATACGTGTTGGGCCTTCAGTCCATGTGGTTTGGAGTATATTGGGCTACTTTTATGGGTCTAAACTAGGGGTTCTAAGGTTGCATACGGGATTCAGTGATTTGTTTCCTTTTTCTTTAGTTTCTTTTTTAGATGGGGTTATTTAGTTTCTAATTTTTAGTCATAAATTAGTTTCTATTTCCAGTTTAGCAACTAAAGGACTTTCTATTTTGTAAGTTTCTATTTTCAGTTTTAGTAACTAGTTGAGTTTCTAATTTTTAGTTTCCTATTTCAGTTTTTGGAGACTAAAGTTAGTTTCTATTTTATGTAACCCTTATCACTGTTATAAATAAAGATGATGGCTCTTTTAATGAGCCACGATTTTGATAAACTACATGGCTGCTGCTGCTTTCTCTGCAAGAGAACTTCCTTGTGTTTGATCAGGGTATTGGGTTGGTGTTCGATCCAACGACTCTTTGCGGCGTGAAGTCCAAGAGGTTCCTCTTCAAGTGTTCCTTTTCTTTTTCAAAGTCTTCTTTTCAAAGGTTTGTTACTGTTCAAACAAATCAGGTAACAGATCTGATCTTCTTTAAATTTTTGGTTTCGAATTTCTCAGATTTCTCCTACCTGATCTTTCACTGATCAGACCAACCAGCCACCTGATGGCTCCCCTATTCTGGTCGAGTGTTAAGCCTATTGAGAGGGTGGCTCGATCCTAATTTGGGGTCAATCAGACCTGGAATTTTATTGTTATAAAAATTCTCTCTATTCTGGTTGATTCTTATTTCTGCCCAGAATAATGATCTGAGTTGTTCTGAATATTGTTGTTTGGTTGCTGGTTTATTCTTCACTGAATTGGTCTCATTAGTTGGGAATTTAAGCCCTTAAATCCTAATTATTATTCAGTTGCAGAAAATTATTTTTTCTTAAAATTCTGGTCTTTGGAAGTTCTGTCCTCTTTTGTTGCTGTGGATAAAATTCTGATTTATGGTCTGTTAGAACCCTATTCCTATATCTAAGTTAGGCTTTCATCTGGTTTATAGTCTGAACTCATAAATTCCAGTTTCTGGGTTCGAAATTCTGATTTGCAAAAATCTGTTTCTTCCTTAATTCTGATATGTTATATTGCTGCCTTACTTTGGCTATTCTTGGTTGTTCTTAGTTTAAAAGTTCCTACAGTTTTGGGACTGGTTTGGTTTTCAAATCTATTCCTACATTAGTATGGTTTAGGATGGTTGCACTACTGGTAAGAGAAGAAACAAAGCTAAAGTAAGTGGCAAGTAATGAAGAGAATGCCTCTGAGCATCTTGAATGAAGCTCGTTAAGAACGAACGTATTGAGTCTTCAATGGTTGGTAGGAAATATCCCAAACTATTTCCCATGGATTAATAAACATGTTTACGGAGACACCACGAGTGGTGAAAGAGAATCTCTCTCTCTCTCTCTCTCTCTCTGAGTATCTGTCATGGCACTTACATTCCTGTCGTGCATGCTAATCCATCATCCTAAAGGGAGTTTACAAGGGGGGGAAAGGAACTGTCGCCTCGCCTGTTAATTATTCTGACATTCTTATGGGTATTTTATTATTGAGAGGGCAAAAATAAAAAAAGAAAAAAATAAAAAAATAAAAAAAGAAAAAAAGAAAAGAAAAGAACAGAAAACAAGGGATATCTTACGAGTTTGTGATGAATATTGTGTTCTACCTTCAATGTAGTTTTACTTTTAGACTGATTTTTAATCAAAGTGAAAAGAAAAGAATGAGGTGATTCGATTGCAATGTGAAAGATTATTAGGGTTATCCAATAGAATCATGAATTGCTTGAAGCTGAAGGAGCCGCAAAACAGATACAGACGGTGAGGTGGGCAACACTTTTTAGGTTGCATGTGAATTGTGGATGGGGTTGTAGGTGGGCGATGAATCAAGGTTTGAATCTCCGTACCATAAGGTGGATAAGATAGGAGAAGGCCCATTCCCATTTTGGGGGAATGTGTGGTATTAGCCAACATCAATTGGATAGGAGCCGGTCGATCCCGACTTAAAAACCCTCGGATCAAAGGTGGTTAATGTTATAATAGAGATAGTATTCTATATTGGGAAGGGAAGTCCTAACACAGTAACTTAACCGACAGTTGTCGTAAAAATCGTAAACTAAACTTAGAATATACATATAAAATTATATAAATAATACTGATGATTTGCTAAATGATAATTACAATATACCAACTCATTTGAATTAAAATCACAGATATTATAAGATTATAAATAATACATAAAGATACATAACTGAAAATAAAGAAGTGGTGTCCATCAGTATCATGCCTTGCAGACACAAATCTCACTACCGCGGCTGAAAATCCATTCTTGTCTCGACATCAGTTCCATCATCTAAAAAGGGTACAACAAATGGGGTGAGCTTCCACGAAGCCCAGTGAAGGGTGGACATACAAGCAAATACAAACAAATATAGATACAACAATAAATATTAACAAGATTAAACGAATACAATTATGATGCAACATAGTGGATCAACAAAGATTATATGAGTATAATTTTGGTCCGGATTATCCTCACACAAGACTATTAACAAAACTAAGTCCAATTAAGGTCTTAGTGCTACTGCAACATAGGGGATATGCTTGGTCCCGGAAATCCCATCAGTCAACCAATGAAATACGCTAGTTGCGAATCAGAAGCCTGCAAATCCCGAAAATATCATCAGTCACCTTGCAAACCCCTAATGAATAATCCCACCCTACAACCATGGTCCTAGAACTCCCATCAATCTTTCGAGCCGTAGGATAGTTATGGTCCTGTAAATCTCATCGGTCTCCCATGTTGAGGGATAGTCAGTACCTCACCCCTATTGGCAAGGGGTGTAGCACCCAGATTATTTTCTATGAATAAAACAAAACATAATAGAACAACAAAGATTAAATGAATGCAAATATGATCTGAATTATTATACAAGCCTATTAAAAAAACTTATCCAAATTAGGGTCTGAGTGCTACTGCAACATAGGGGATATCCCTAGTCTCAAAATCCCATTGGTCACCTAGTGATATACGCTAGTTGCGAGACAAGAGCTTGCAGGTCCCAGAAATCCCATTGGTCATCCCGCAAACCCCTAATGAATATCCCACCCTACAGCCACGGTCTCAAAAATCCCATCGCTCTCCCCAGCTGTAGGATAGTCAGGGTCCCGAAAATCCCATTGGCCTCCTGTGTTGTGGGATAGCCAATACCTCACTGCCTACTAGTAAGGGGTGTAGCACCCGACTTATTTTCTACAAATAAGACAAAACATAAAAGATCAAGAAAAATTAAATGAATGAAAATATGATCTGGATTATTATATAAGCCTACTGTCACACCCCGTTCACACAGAACCGGACCGGTGACCGGGTTAACTCCGGTTAACCCAACCTTGCCAGGATCATCTGATACAGTACCCACCACAGCATACCCACATCTAAGATAAACGTTCAAAAGTTTAGCGGAAGACTTAATTTACCTGTAATTATCCCCAATATACTTGATACCCAAATTATAGTATATAACTTAGTACATGTGGGCCCGCAGGCATGATATTTACTCAAAAAGAATAACAATTTACGCATCAAGTACACAAAAAGGGGGGTCATCAAAAGAATCAAAAAGTAAAATCATGTACGACGTCATTACTGCGGTCCCGTAGCACAGCCCTCACACAATCCCCACCGTGCTCATACTTCTCGGGGACCCACCAATCCTCATTGGGAAACTCAACTATGGGGCCCAACCCCTGATCTTCAGGCTGGTGACCTGCAAAATCATCTAAAAGAGGTGCGCACGTGGGATGAGCTCACTAGCTCCGTAAGTGAAAAGAATGACCACACAATAATCTATACAACAATCACATCCATATGCATTATATGCTATGCAATTCATTTTAAATCTCATCTACCTAAACAACATTACTAAGTCTTTGGTTTTGTGCTACTAAAATCACAGTGCGCGTATGCCCCGGGTACGAGCCGTGAACTCCATCCCACGATACGCCCATAGGGTTGTGGGAGAAGGCCCACTGTGAGTACTCAGAAAAGTAAAGCATGCCGACCACCGGCTTTCAACATAAAAATAAATGATAGAAAGTAAAGGTGTTGATTCCAGCAATTTAAAAGCAGTACGATTGGCCCTCTTGAATATACCACTGAGGTTGCCGACTGTCCTAATGACCAGCCGGGCGTATGTCTAACCGCCACATTGACCCCACAACCACGACCACTGCTTCCCCCCAAGTGATAACCCAACACCTCAACTCCTGTTGGGAAGGGTCGTAGCACGGGAAGATGATAATCCTAAACCGTATGCTCCTATATGACATAGTACGATTGCATAGTGCCATCGCGTCCCATTCCACAGGCCACTAATACACTCGTTTCCAAGCTGACTATGACATCTAGTCTAATAATGCATCATGCACAGTGATCCCATCATTAATCACATAAACACATCAATCATTTAGCATTGAGAATGTAAAACACAACACATATGTCATAATCATATGAGGATGACTAAGCTACACATAATTTGCATGATGATATGGCTAGTCTAGATACAATTGAATGATGCCAAACAAGCCTTAAAATAAATTCAAACGTCCTCTCCCCACTTACTTGTTGTGTACAAAGACTCATGCTCGGTACGGGTGAGATCTGGCGCGAGAAACGTAAGTTTCTAGTGAATCTATCATAAGTGAATGGGGTTAGCATTTCACCACCTTGGGGTCAAAACTAACAAGATTTGATGGTTAAATCATGTTTAAAACCATAAAAGAAGGTTTTTCATCTGTTTTGGGTCCATTCGGATACAAAAATCACGTTAGGGGCCTCACGGGTGGGTCGGACAGCCCACCTGTCTTCTCAGGTGGGCGGGCTGACC